>NC_036652.1:4467564-4516941 GCF_002806865.2 Cucurbita pepo subsp. pepo
GCACCGCTGGTTTTTTGTTGTACCAGGCCTCATATGGCGTCTTCCCGTTGAGGCTTCGGCACCGCTGGTTTTTTGTTGTACCAGGCCTCATATGGCGTCTTCCCGTTGAGGCTTCGGGTTGGTGACCGATTGAGAAGATAGACGGCCGTCATTACTGCCTCTCTTCAGAATCTCCCAGGCATCCCAGCCGTCACCAACAATGACCTCGCTGTCCCGACGATGGTCTTGTTTCGGCGATCCACCACTCCGTTCTGTGCATAACGCTCGCATCTTCTTCTCACATTCTCCACCACTCCGTTCTGTGCATAACGCTCGCATCTTCTTCTCACATTCTCCACCACTCCGTTCTGTGCATAACGCTCGCATCTTCTTCTCACATTCTCCACCACTCCGTTCTGTGCATAACGCTCGCATCTTCTTCTCACATTCGGCCTCCGCTCACGCTTTAATGCGCTTAACCGCCTCTGCCGCCTAACTTTTCGCTTGCAGGGTCAGCCACATGTTCGAGACTGACGGGTAGTTTAAGTGGTGCACCAACTCCTCCTTCTGTAGCTTTTCTAGAGCAGGAAAGTTTAAGTGCCCGTACCTTACGTGCCACCTCCAAGTTACCTCTTCGGTCTTGGCCGAAAGGCTGACGGGTTGCTCTATCTCTAACTCCAGCATGTAAAGACGGTTTGTCGTGCGTCTTGCCTACGGGAGACGCCGTCGTTGAGGTGCCGAGATCGAACACAATTCGAGCACTGGATCGGCCTGCCATTGGTCGACTCCTTCTTTTGATCCCCATCTTTCCCGCGCGTACTCCAGCCGATCTCCCGATTGTTTCTCCTTCCTCTGTTTCGAGAGCATGCCATAACACAACCCTTGCGACTGTAGGTTGATGGAGTTGCCGGCACTTGGTGGTGGTGGCTTGAGGAGTGAGCGAACCTGATCGAGTGGACCCCACGATGTGGGGCTGCTTATTTTCGAACTTTGCATTTTCTTCTACTCGAACCTGAGACCTGTGTGTTGTTAGGTCGACACTCTAACTACTTGAACTATTCAACTTGATTGTTGATAAATTGGCAATTTTGTAATGATATACTACCGATCGCTTCAACGAGACTCTGATACCACTTGTTGACTCTAGCAATTCGGAGGACAATGTCGACGAAAAATTGGCCGAAGGTTTCTTCGAAGGAAAAATTAGCGGAAGTAAAAGGAGAGAGAGTGAGAGATTCGCTGAGATTTGCTGAAGACTCGATATTTATTTTCCTTCAGTTGAATGGTTTAAATAACCCATCTAATTACAAAAATAGAAAACTAATTATACAAAAATAGAGAGGTGGACGAAGACTTCGCCCAAATTGGCCAAAAAATGCCACCTAGAATTACGCTCTTCCATTGGCGTGAATTCAAATGTCTTGAGAAACCTAACTAAATAAGGAATGGCTTTTATTTAACATGACATAGTAAAGACCAAAATCATGTCGACGACGAAGTCGACACCCAAATCACAAGCCGACTGACTTACTTTAATAGAGGAGGAAATGTTGTTCCTCACAGAAGTCCCTGACACCGTCCGCTTCCTGGAAGCACAAGTGACAAAATTGAATGGAAAAGTTGAAGAAATTGATGCAATGGACAACTGCCTGGATGGGCGGCCTATCAAAGAACTAATGTTTCGAGTGGTCTTGCTCGAAGAATGAGTTGCTCCTACGAGCAGCTCAAGGCCTGCTGGTAGCCCTAATAGCTCTGTCGCGCACAAGGAGGGACGTGACAAAGAGTTCGATGAGCTATAAAAAACCATGATGAAGTTGTTTAATGGATTAGCTGATGAATTCAGAACAATGATCGATGTCATCCAAGAAAAGATGGTCGAGATGAACATCCGAATTGGGGTGACCATGAAAGCCATGAAGAATGTCACAGCAGGGCAAACTCATACAAGATCCAACAAATTGAAGTTTCCAGACCCCATACCCTTCAAAGGGAACCGGGATGCCAAAGAGTTGGAGAACTTCATCTTTGATATCAAACAGTACTTCAAAGCCACAACGGCCTGTACCAACGACAAAAGTTAGAGTAGCCTCAATGCATCTCATAGACGATGAAAATGGATTATGCACCATCGATTCGAGGGAAGACTTCAAGAGAGAGTTGAGGGACCAATTCTTCCCCGAAAACGTAGAATACATAGCAAGGGAAAAACTAATAGCATTAAAACAAACTGGAAGCATAAGGGAATATGTGAGACAGTTCTCGACCCTGATGCTAGATATCAGCGACACGTCAAAGAAAGACAAGGTATTCCTCTTCATAAATGGGTTGAAATCGTGGGCCAAAACAAAAATATACAAGAAAAAGGTTCAAGACCTAGCCACCTCAATCGCCAGCGCCGAAAGACTCTTAGACTTTGGAAGCGGCGCGAGCTTCCAAGAAAACACAACATAAACCCCAAACACTGGGGGCAAAGCATATAAGCCGCCGGGTCATCGAAACGTAGGCCTCAATAGGCCAAATGGAAATAACGACAGACCAAATGGATGGGCAGATAGACCTCCTCAAAACAACCAAGCGGGGACATCTCGAGGACCTTACCCTCAAAAGAACTACACGACGACACCTTTACAGTGCCTGTTGTGTAAAGGCCCCTACAAACTGTCCTACTGTCCTCACCAGGCCTCTCTTAGTGCACTCCAAGTGTCCATTTAAGATAGCAACGACACAGGAGTCAAGACTACGCAAGACAAGAGGGAAGATCAAGACAACCCCTGAATGGGTGCGCTTAAATTCTTGTCAGCCCTCCAATGGAAGGTCGACCCAAAGGAGATAATAGAGAAATGACTTATGTTCATTGACGCAACATAAACTCACGATCGAGAAAGAGCACCTTGATAGACTCAGGTGCCACCCACAAATTCATCGCCGACCAAAAATCCCAAAGATTGGGACTCACCATAGAAAAGGATCCTGAAAAAATGAAAGTTGTCAACTCCGAGGCCTTGCATCAACTTCCTTGGACATGTCATCAGTTATGGGTAGATCGGAATGAATAGCTACAAGATAAAAGCTATCCAAGAGTGGAAAATTTCTACTTCTGCATCTGCTTTATGATCCTTCCTAGGATTGGCGAACTATTATAGGTGATTCGTCGAACGGTTTTCACAACGAGCCGCCCCATTAACAGAACTTCTGAAGAAAGACCACTCTTGGTCATGGTGAAATGAATGTCAAATGGCCTTCGAAGATCTAAAGGCAACCATAACGAAGGGTCCTGTCCTCGAATTGGTGGATGTTTCTAAATCATTTGAAATAAAAACAGATGCTTCCGACTTTGCCCTAGGTGGTGTCCTTATCCAAGAACGTCACCCTATCACTCATTAAAATCGAAAGCTCAATGATGCAAAAAGGACGTAAACTATCTCTGAAAAAGAAATGCTAGCTGTAGTTCATTGCCTACAAGTCTAGAGACAGTACCTCTTGGGATCACAATTCATGGTGAAGACGGATAATAGCGCCATTTGCGACTTCTTCGATCAACCAAAGTTGACGGCAAAACAAGCTTGGTGGCAAGAGTCGTTGGCTGAATTCGACTTCAAATTTGAACACAAGACAAGGAAGAGTAACCAAGCAGCCAACGTGCTAGGTCGGAAGGGAGAACATGTGGCCCTGTGCATGTTAGCCCATATTCACTCAAGTAAGATCGATGGATCGATGCACGACATCATCAAAGAACATTTACATAGAGACCTGTCAGCCAAAGCCGTTGTTGAACTTGCCAAAGCTAGGAAGGCACGACAGTTTTGGGTCGAGGGAGACCTTCTAATGACAAATGGAAACATATTATACGTCCCAAGAACAAGAGAACTAAGGAAGAAACTCATTCAGGAATGCCATGATACTTTATGGGCCGGACACCCTGGGTGGCAATGAACTTATGCCTTAATAAAAAAGGGTATTTCTAGCCAAATATGCGGACGACATAATGCAGTATACCAAGACGTGTCTCATCTGCCAACAGGACAAAGTCAAGAAAACCAAAGTCTCAAGACTCTTGGAACCTCTACCCGTGTCAACAAGGCCTTGGAAAAGTGTCTTTGGACTTCATAACACACCTCCCAAAAGTCGGGAAGTATGACGCCATCTTGGTTATCATAGATCGATTCTCGAAGTACGCAACGTTCGTTCCTACCCCCAAATTATGCTTGGTCGAACTAACAACCCAACTATTTTTCAAACACATTGTGAAGTTATAGGGCATTCCGTCGAGCATCATCAGCGATAGGGATGGTAGATTCATTGGCACATTTTGGACTAAGCTATTTGCCTTCTTGGGAATGACTTTAAACATCTCCTCATGCTATCATTCTCAAACCGATGGATAGATAGAGCGGTTCAACTGCTTGCTCGAAGAATACTTACGTCACTTCGTCGACGCTTGTCAGAAGAACTGGATACAATTGCTAGATGTCGCTCAATTCTGTTTCAATTGTCAAACGAGTTCGTCTACAGGAAAGAGCCCCTTCGAATTGTAAGTGGACAACAACCGGCCTTGCCCCATATTATTGATCATCCTTATGTAGGAAAGAACCCTCAAGCTCAAAAGCTTCACTAGAGAATAAAAGCAGACAACAGATATAGCCCAGGCGTATTTGGAGAAAGCTTCCAAGCACATGAAGAAGTGGGCAGACAAGAAGCGTCGCCCCCTCCAATTTCGAGCAAGAGACCAAGTCCTCATCAAGTTGAGGCCAGAACAGATAAGATTCCGCGGTCGAAAGGACCAGAGACTAGTTCAAAAATATGAAGGCCCGGTTGAAGTCCTAAAAAAGATCAGGGATACTTCTTACAGAGTTGTATACCCACATGGATGAAAATCCACCCAGAAATTCATGTGAGCAACTTGAATCCCTATCACCCTGATCCAGATGACGATCAACGAAATGTAATCACAAGACCGAGCATCGATCTTAAACAAAGAGACACCAAAGAAATAGAGGAGATCCTAGCCGACAAGGTTAGGAAGATAGGAAGACGGAGGATTCGCGAATTCCTTGTCAAATGGAAGAATCTCCCTACGGAAGACACAGTTGGGAACGCGCCGAAGATCTGGACTCTGCTGCTACCCACATTGCCAGGTTTGAAAATAGTCGGTTGACAGAGACGTCAACCAATTAGGTGGGGGAGGATGTCACGGTCATGCTCTATTGACTTTTGGCAATTAAGAGGAGAACGTCGACGGAGTAAAAAACGGCAAAGGAAAACTTCTGAAGAAAATAACGAAAAACAAAGGGAGAGAGAAATATTTGCGTTGAAGACCCGATTATTATTTCTAATTCAGTTGGATATTTCAATAAAAAATTTAATTCTAAAAATGGAAAGTAGTGGGCAACTTAATTAAAGGCTGCCACTCGACGTGAACTTTCCACTCACTCTAATTGCATGGATTTAAGAGAAAAGATAGTTACCTAAAAACTAGGAACGAATTTCAAACTAGGGATTTACCTAACAATCTTCTACTAAAGCCCTATGGTATATGTCTACCATATTGTTTTAACTCCGATTTGAGTCCTATGGCTCAGTGTCCTGGCGGCATGTCCTCTAGACTCCACGTTCGAGCTCGCGCGCCGCCAGTTCAGGTGGTTCACCTCCTCTCAGTAGGTCTTCCATCCTCCGGTACCTGGCCACAAGATCATCATCATGATCGGCATCCAGCGTCGAATCTGCAATTCGTGGTGTTGCAAACTCCACTGGTTCAGGGGGTGTAGCCGGAGTTGTGGTTGGGTTGGCGTAGGCATGCTAGGTGCAGCTGCTGGCGACGGTGACAGTTCCTAATGCTGCGCTCCTCCTTCTCTCAGCTCAGTAACGAGGTACTCCACCGTGAATTGATTTGGGTTTCGGTCTTCCTCGGTCACGTTGTTCCACTACCAGAAGGTGCTCTCGTCAAAGATGACGTCACGCGACACTTGAGCTCGCCCCTTCGCAGGATCATAGAGCCTGTACGTCTTACTCCCAGGTTTGTACCCGATGAAGACGACCTTGAGCCCCCTGGGATCGAGCTTGGCGAGGTTGGGATGCGCTACCTTCATGTATACGACGCAGCCGAACACTCGGAGATGATGTACCACTGGCTTCTTGTTGTACCAGGTCTCATGTGGCATCTCCCCGTCGAGGCTTCCCGTTGGCGATCGATTGAGGAGATAGACGACCGTCATTACCGCGTCTCCCCAAAATCTCCCAAGCATCCCGACCATCATCAGTAATGACCTCGTTGTCCTGACAATGGTCTGATTTTGACTCTCCACCACTTCGTTCTGTTGGGAGAAGTAAGGCGCCGTTAAGTGTCGTTGTACGCCGAACTCGTCGCAGTACTTACCGAAACTTGCCGAGGTGAATTCTCTACCTTGGTCCGTGTGCAACACTCGCATCTTCTTCCCACATTTGGCCTCTATTCGTGTTTGAATGCGCTTAACCGCCTCTGCCGCCTCACTTTTCGCTTGCAGCAGGATCAGCCACATGAAGTAGCTTTTGTCATCGAGTAGCAGGAGGAAGAGGGTCTTGCCGCATGGGTTCTCCGGCTTGATGGGCCAACAAATATTGCCATGCACGAGCTCCAATGGCTCACCGGTGCAGTAGGATACCTGAGACGGAAAGGGGGTGCGCCTTTATTTGCTGATGAGGCACCCGTCGCACAACTTGTTCACGTACCTTTATTATTGCTCATTCAGTTGAATATTTAGAGGAGAACGTCGATGGAGTAAAAAACGGCTGAAGGAAATCTTCTGAAGAAAATAACGAAAAACAAAGGGAGAGAGAAATATTTGCTCTGAAGACCCGATTATTATTTCTCATTCAGTTGAATATTTAAATAACAAATTTAATTCAAAAAATGGAAAGTAGTGGGCAACTTAATTAAGTCCCACTCACCCTAATTGTGTGGGTTTAACAGAAAAGATAGTTACCTAAAAACTAGAAATGAATTTCAACCTAGGGATTTACCTAACATGCTCGTCCAAGGTGTGTTGCCCATGACCGCATGCCCATGACAAACCAAACCCTTTATATCTTTCCATGTTGTAGTGTTTTACTTTTGTCTTTCTAGGACGTATGACGTTTTGGAAAAATCATGTCTAGGCCTACCAGACATGAAATGCCTCAAAATGTACTACAAGGAATATGACTAGTTGTCAACTTCTCCCTACCCGATAGTTATATGCAGTAAGCCGTTGTTGTTGACTTCTGACAATCGCGAGGAAATCGTCGATGGAATAAAAACGGCCAAATGAAATTTGTTGGAAGAGAAAATAACGGCACTAACATTGAGAGAAAGTATGCACTGAATACTCGATGGATTTCATTTCTCTATAGTTAGGATATTTAAATATCAAATTACATCTAAAAATGGAAAGATATGGGAAACTTAATCCAGGCGCTTCCACTCGACGTGTACTTCCCACTCACTTTAATTGTGTAGGTTTAAAGTTACCTAAAAAATAGTTAATTAAAAATTAAGGATCACTCTCCGTGAAAGGCAGGGATTTATCTAACAGTTGTTGCCTTTTGCTTACATCCTATATAACACCCATCTCAATTTCTCCAATCTTGCTTTCAAAACTCTCTTTCGAAATCTCTCTGCCCCCGTTTTCTAAAACTTTCTTCTTGAACAGGGGCAAGAGGCTCGAGCATACGTCGCTTGGCCGTAGGCGACGCAAGAACGAATAGGCTTTACTTGTTGTCTTTGACTAAGCGAATGTGAGTAAATCTTTATGGAGGAAAAAGCTGAACAAATTGTTGGGAGAAGAAAATAACCAAAAAACAAAAGAGAGAGACGGTATGCGTTGAAGGCCCCATGATTTTATTTCTCATTCAAGTTGGATAATTAAATAACAAATTACATCCTAAAAATAGAAAGAAGTGGGCAACTTAATTAAAGCTCTTCCACTCGACGTCGACTTCCCACTCACTTTAATTGTGTGGGTTTAACCGAAAAATAGTTACCTACAGAATAGTAACTAAAAACTAAATAATTTTCAACCTAGGGATTTATCTACATAACTCACTTGTTGCTAGGAAGGGAGTGCCGCACAATCGCAAGTCCACTGCCATCAAAGTGCGATTGTGACATTGTCCGCCACAGGCTCTGCCTTGCGGGATGATGGCATGATCGCGTATCTCCTCGCTGGTCTTGACCCTGACTATGATCCCTTTGTCACCTTGATGACTACCAAGAGTGAAGCCCTCATGCTTAATGATGTGTTTGGACATCTAATGACGTTTGAAACTCGCCAACTACAATGCCAGATTGAATTGTAGTTAAATCTTGGATCTTCAGCCCAAGGTGGCGCGCGCTCCAGTCCTGTTGGTGATCGTCGTGACCCTTCTGCTCATTTTTCTTGCCAGATCTGCGGCAAAGTGGGGCATACTGTCGTTCAATGCTAGCATAGGATGGATGACTCCTATCAAGATGAACCTCCTTTTGCGACACTAGCGGCTACTTCCTTTTACAAGATTGAAACAAATTAGTACAGTGACATATGCGCCACTGATCATATCACCAATGACTTGGATGATCTCGTTATGCGTGAATGTTATCATGGAGTAGAACAAGTTCAAGTCGGCAATGGAGCAGGTTTGTGTATTTTGCATACTGGTCATTCTTCAATTAATACTGCTGATCGTCCTATTGCATTGCGTAATATTTTGCAAGTGCTTGAAATTTCCAAACATCTTCTTTCCATTCATAAACTTTCTCGTGATAATGACGTATTCTTTGAATACCATCCTTGAAATTTTTCTAGTAAGGATCGACGGTCGAGAAAAAGTCTTAAGTAATCTGATGTCGATGATCTCAAGCATGCCTTAGTTAGTAGATCTAGTACTCACGCTCAATGTCATACACGTCTTGGACATCCTTCATCTCAAGTAGTAAAGTTAATTTTTCGTCTCAATAATATTTTGTGTGATAGTGAGTCACCTTTTCGAGTTTGTAATGCGTGTTAGTTAGCACAAAGTCATTAGTTACCATACATTAGTTCTTTTCATAGGTCTTCATCACCTTAGGAACTAACTCTTTGGATACTGTAGCACTACCTCGCAACGGCTAGTACGGCTGTCCCCTCAATTGTGGATCCTACACCTGCTACTCATCCGTAAGCTACTCGATTAAAGCATAATATCAATTAACCCAAGGTGCGTAAAGATGGAACAGTAACATATTCTGTGGTTCGTGCTGATCTTAACGTTAATGATTTCAAATGGGTTTTCAAACTCAAGCTAAAGCCAGATGGCTCTCTTGATCATTACAAAGCACGCCTGGTTGCTTAAGGGTTTAAACAACAGTATGACGTTGGTTATGATGATACCTTCAATCCAGTTGTTAAGCCTACTACCATTCATCTCTTATTAACTCTTGTTATTTCTTGTGGTTTGGCTATTCGACAGATTGATACTCAAAATGTTTTTTCATGGTTTTCTTAATGAAGATGTTTATATGAAGCAGCCCCCTGGATTTTTGGATTCTCAAGATCCTGGTTATCTCTGCAAGCTCGATAATTCGCTTTATGGCCTCAAACAAGCTCCGCGTGCCTTGTTTTCTCGCCTTAGCTCCAAACTATTATAGCTGGATTTTACACCTTCAAAGGTTGATGTCTCTTTTCATTTTTAACAAGGCAGGCATTTAAATTTGTATCCTTATCTATGTTGATGACATTATTATCACCAGCTCATTTTCTAAGGCTACTGAGAAACTTCTTACACAACTTCAGGATGATTTTGCAGTCAAGGATCTCGACACTTTGAGTTATTTTCTTGGGATTGAGCTCTGCCATACTTCCAATGGACTTGTTCTGACACAAAAATACATTCAAGATTTATTGTCCAAAACCAATATGCTTAGCTCCAAAGGTGTGCCCACACCTATGCTTCCTAGTGAGTTGTTATTGGATGGTGGTGAAAAGCTCTCGCCTGAGGATACTACTCGCTATCAGAGTGTCATTAGTGCTTTCCAATATTTATCTCTGACACGTCCTGATATATTCTTTTGTGTCAAGAGAGTGTACCAGTTCATGTCTAACCCAACTTCTGTACAATGGGCAGTGGTCAAACGAATTCTCTATTATCTACATGACACTATTGATATGGACTTGTGTCTTAAAAAGTCCAGCACTGATTTGCTTTTGATAACGTGACCATATCGCAAAGGAACATTTTTTAAGAGTGATACTCTATTCATGCCTAAAGTGACCCGAGATCTTCCACCACGTCGTGCTTCTTGAGACTCATATTTTCCTCTTCTAGGTGGGTTGCCCTACACCATGTTTTTAGTAGAATGTCACATTCGAACCTTATATTTCCTTCACCTAGATGAGATGCCCTAGCCACGTACACTGGGAGATCTCGTGGGTAAACATCATCCTCACGTACTCTGGGAATTGAAGCAATTCTATGTTGGATGACCTCCTAAAAATATTTCTAGGGTGCATGTGAGTTAGGACAAAACATGTTGGAAGAACTTGTGTTAGTCTGTGGGGATAGTCTTCACTCTTAAGAAGTGAGATTGACCGCCGCCCAATGTACAGAAGGTTATGTGTCCTCGAGAAAGTCATCGAGGATGATTACTAAGTTAAGTGGGGGAGAACTTCACAACCTCACTTTGAGAATGTAGGTTGTGACCCCCACTCCCAAGAAAGACAAGGGGTGACCCTCAAATGGCACCCATCCGGCAACAAGAGGGCCAAGATTGAGAAGTCTCATAACGCGACCGAGGAGAATGGTGCATCATGCAACACACCTAGATTATGAATTGAAGCTAAATTGAGGAATAAACAAGTTTAAAGAGAACGAGACAACAGGAGTGTCGAAGACAAGTTCAAAGAGGGTCGAGTTTTGGCCTTGACACATAACCTTAGAAGTCAGAATTTTGATATGAGTTTCGACAGGTAGCTCGAGAGTGAAGTCCCTCGAGAGACAAAGCCACAAAGTCAAGTGAAAAATGTGAATGGAGATTGAGTACCCCTTAAGGTTTATCGTGAGCGTGTCAAGATCACACGACCGTACATTTAAAAAGCTATAACCGTGACACGATGCAATGGTCGAAGTAGGATTAGACTCTTTCCATAGTAGATGCATTTAAAATTCATGAGGTTGAAAGCGATACATAACAAGCTAAAAGATAATATGTGCTAGCAGCGGGCTTAAGGCTTTACAAAAATTAAAATAAATGACAACTGTGGGATTTGAACCCACACAATTTTATACCAGAGCCTAAATCTAGCGCCTTCAACAACTCAGCCAAACTGTGTTTAAACTAACAAAGATGGCCGAGCTATCTCAAGACATGAGCTTGTATCGCGATGCAAGGGTCGTCTCATTGGAAATCGAGATGACGATGAGATTAAACGTTGTTGTGTCGCACACATAGGTGGCGTGTGCAGTCAAAAAAGTTTTGATTCTATAAGAATGATGTTTGAATGTCGAAGGAAAACCTTGCCGAAGGCTTGACAAAGCCACAAAGCCGGGTAAAAAATGTGAATGGGGATTGAGTACTCCTTGACACAAGGCTGCACAATTGAAGAAGTATGACCGTGACACGATGCAATTGTCGAAGTAGGGCCAGACTCTCTTGACAGTAGATGTGTTTTAAAATCGAGAGGCTGATAGCGATACATAACAAGAAAAAATAGACAATATCTGTTAGAACCGTTTTAAAATTGTGATGCAGACAAAAAACGTAACTAGATGTGTTAACAGCGGTCTTGAGGCTTTACAAAATATTAAAATAAATGACAGCTATGGGATTTAAACCCATTGCCCTTTCGGAACAGAGCCTAAATCTGGCACCATAGCTCACTCGGCCAAACTGTCCAGACAGATGTGTTCGAACAAATAAAGATGATCCAGCTATCTCGAGACATGAGATTGCATCACGATGCAAGCGTCTTATTTTTGGTAACTGAGATGACGATGAGATTCAAAGTTGTTGTGTTGCACACGATTAAACATGCATGCATAGGCAGCGTGTGTGATCAAATAAGTTTTAATTCTATAAGAGTGATGTCTGAATTTCGAAGGCTAACCATGCCTAAGGTTCCACAAAGCCACAAAGTCGGGTGAAAAATGTGAAGGTGGATTGAGTACTCCTTAAGATTTTTTTGCAAGCGTGTCAAGATCACAAGGTCACACAATTGAAGAAGTATGACCGTGACACGACGCAATTGTCGGAGTAGGGCCAGACTCTCTCGAATGTAGACGCGTTTTAAAATCGAGAGGTTGACAACGATACATAATAAGCAAAAATAGATAATATCTATTAGGTTATGGTTATATCCGGTAAAGCTATATTTGGTAAAGCTATATATAGTAAAGCTATATATGGTAAAACTATATCCGGTAAAGCTATATATGGTAAATAGCTATATATAGTAGATGGCTAAATCTAGTAAAGCTATATATAGTAAACTATACCATATATATATCTGGTCCGGTAGAGCTTTGAAAATTTACTTTTCTATTCTCTGTACTCTCTCTTGTTGTACATACCTGAAGTCATCAATAAAAATCCTTTTAGCCAGAGTTCTCCTTGCAATTTTCTCTATCATTCTCTTTGTGTTCATCTAGATCGAGCGTGTGCGTTGTTGTGCGATCCTAACAACTGGTATCAGAGCTAACGATTGATATCGATCCTAACAACTGGTATCAGAGCCAAGCGGAAGTTAGAGCCAGGCAGAAATCAGAGCTAGGCGGTGTCAGAGCCAGGCGAAAGTCACCACGATCTGTGAAGATGGAAAATTCAAAGATTGGAACTGAGAAGTTCGATGGATGCGATTTTGGTTTCTGGAAGATGCAGATTGAAGATTATCTGTACCAGAAAGATCTTCACGAACCAATGTTGGGGGTGAAGTCGGATACCATGACCACGGAACAGTGGAAGCTCAAGGATCGACAAGCCTTGGGGCTGATCTGGTTGACGCTATCCAGAAACGTGGCGTTCAACATTATCAAGGAGAAGACAACGTCAGGTCTGTTGAAGACGCTGTCGAATATGTACGAAAAATCGTCGGCCATGAACATGGTGTATTTGATGCGGAGATTGTTATGAGTCCTTATGAGAACTGTGTTACGAGCAAACAGAAACGAGTTAGCTTCACAAAGACTGTTAGAGAATTGAAGAAAAGTACCAGAAGCGTCGCTGAAACTCCAGAGGGGGTTGTGTCGGCCGGAAGCGTCGCTGAAACTCCAGAGGAGGTTGTGTCGGCCGGAAGCATCGTTGAAACTCCAGAGGGGGTTGCGTCGACCAGAAGCGTCGTTGAAACTCCAGAGGGGGGTTGTGTCGGCCGGAAGCATCGCTGAAACTCTAGAGGGGCTTGCGTCGGCCGGAAGCAGGGTCGCTGAAACTCCAGAGGGGGTTATGTAGGTCGGAAGCGTCGCTGAAACTCCAGAGGGGGGTTGCGACGGCCAGAAGCAGCGTCGTTGAAACTCCAGAGGGGGTTGCGTCGGCTGGAAGCGTCGCTGAAACTCCAGAGGAGGTTGCATGGGCTGGAAGACTCTTGTTGAAACACCAAAGGTGAAGCAAGTGGGAGTTGATGTTAAGTTGCTCAAAGATTCACAGAGTGATGTTGTAGCGGATACTCAAGAAACTCCTGAGACTCTTGCTGAGAAACCAGAGGTGAAGCAAGTGGGAGTTGAGGTTGAGTTGCTAAAAGATTCACATAGTGATGTTGTAGCAGATACTCAAGAAACTCCTGAGACTCTTGCTGAGAAACTAGAGGTGAAGCAAGTGGAAGTTGAGGTTGAGTTGCTAAAAGATTCACATAGTGATGTTGTAGCAGATACTCAAGAAACTCCTGAGACTCATGCTGTTGGCGAGGAACCCGGTCTATCATTCAAAACACAGAAGGCGATGCCATTTCACTCGGAGGTTAGTTGAAGATGGTGATGTGTTTTGAGAAGATAGAGGGTGCAAAGAATCCAGCAAACATGTTGACAAAATGTGTTGATGTTGGAATATTGAGGTTGTGCAAAACCTCAATTGGTATGGTGCAGTGAAGATGCTCATGGTCGTTTGAGAGTGAAATTCTTGGTTGACTAGATCAGTCTCCAAGTGGGAGAATTGTTTGGTTATGGAGCCTGATACTTATTTATAGCTTGGTCAACGGTTATATTCGATAAAGCTATATTTGGTAAAACTATATATAGTAAAGCTATATATGGTAAAGTTATCTCCGGTAAAGCTATATATGGTAAATAGCTATATATAGTAGATGACTAAATCTGGTAAAGCTATATATAGTAAACTATACCATATATATATATGGAAGCTATATATAGTAAAGCTATATATGGTAAAGCTATATCCGTTAAAGCTATATATGGTAAATAGCTATATATAGTATATAGCTAAATCTAGTAAAGCTATATATAGTAAACTATACCATATATATATATCTCGTACCCATATATATATCTGGTCCGGTATAGCTTTGAAAATGTACTTTTCTATTCTCTGTACTCTCTCTTGTTGTACATACCTAAAGTAATTTTCTATTCTCTGTACTCTCTCTTGACATACCTGAAGTCATCAATAAAAATAATTTTAGCCAGCGTTCTCCTTGCAATTTTTTCTATCCTGTTCTTTGTGTTCATCTAGATCGAGAAAAACTGATATCAGAGCTAACGACTGATATCGATCCTAACAATATCTGCTAGAACCGTTTTAAAAGACAACAAAACGTAACTAGTGTGCTAGCTCGAGAACAACTGGTATCAGAGCTAACGAATGATATCGATCCTAACAATATCTGCTAGAACCGTTTTAAAAGACAACAAAACGTAACTAGTGTGCTAACAACTGTCTTCAGGCTTAATTAAAATAAATGACAGCTTGTGTTCATCTAGATCGAGAAAAACTGATATCAGAGCTAACGACTGATATCGATCCTAACAATATCTGCTAGAACCGTTTTAAAAGACAACAAAACGTAACTAGTGTGCTAGCTCGAGAACAACTGGTATCAGAGCTAACGAATGATATCGATCCTAACAATATCTGCTAGAACCGTTTTAAAAGACAACAAAACGTAACTAGTGTGCTAACAACTGTCTTCAGGCTTAATTAAAATAAATGACAGCTGTGAGATTTGAACTCACACCCTTTCGGACCAGAGCCTAAATCTGGAGCCTTAAACCACTCGGCCAAACTGTCCCGACAAATGTGCTCGAACACACAATGATTGTCGAGCTATCTCTAGACATGAGATTGCATCACGATGCAAGGGTCGTGTTGTTGGGAACCTAGACGACGATGAGATCCAACGTTGTTGTGTCGCACATGATTAAACATGCATGCATAGGCGGCGTGTGTGATCAAACAAGTTTTGATTCTATAAGAGTGATGTTTGAATGTCGAAGGCAAACCTTGCCTAAGGTTCCACAAAGCCACAAAGCCGGGTGAAAAATGTGAATGTGGATTGAGTTTTCTTTAAGATTTTTTAGGAGCGTGTCAAGATTACGAGGTCGCACAATTGAAGAAGTATGACCGTGACACGATGCAATTGTCGGAGTAGGGCCAGACTCTCTCGATAGTAGACGCGTTTTAAAATCGGAATGCTGACAACAAAACGTAACTAGATGTCTTAACAACTGTCTTAAGGCTTAATTAAAATAAACGACAGCTGTGGGATTTGAACCCACGCCCTTTCGGACCAGAGCCTAAATCTGGCGCCTTAGACCACTCAACCAAATTGTCCCGATAAATTTGATCGAACAAACAAAGATTGTCGAGCTATCTCAAGACATGAGATTGCATCACGATGCAACGGTCGTGTTATTGGGAACCTAGATGACGATGAGATTCAACGTTGTTGTGTCGCACACGATTAAACATGCATGCATAGGCGACGTGTGTGTTCAAACAATTTTTGATTCTATAAGAGTGTTGTTTGAACGTCGAATGCAAACCCTTCCTAAGGTTCCACAAAGCCACAAAGCCAGGTGAAGAATGTGAATGTGGATTGAGTATTCCTTAAGATTTTTTGCGAGCGTGTCAAGATTACGAGGTCGCACAATTGAAGAAGTATGACCGTGACACGATGCAATTGTCGGAGTAGGGCCAGACTCTCTCGACATTAAACGCGTTTTAAAATCGAGAGGTTGACAACGATAAATAATAAGCAAAAATAGATAATATCTACTAGGAACGTATGTGCTAACAACTGTCTTATGGCTTAATTAAAATAAATGACAGCTGTGGGATTTGAACCCACGCCCTTTCGAACCAAAGCCTAAATCTGGCGCCTTAGACCACTCGGCCAAACTGTCCCGACAAATGTGCTCGAACACACAATGATTGTCGAGCTATCTCTAGACATGAGATTGCATCACGATGCAAGGGTCGTGTTGTTGGGAACCTAGATGACGATGAGATTCAACGTTGTTGTGTCGCACACAATTAAACATGCATGCATAGGCGACGTGTGTGATCAAACAATTTTATATTCTATAAGAGTGTTGCTCGAATGTCGAAGGCAAACCTTCCCTAAGGTTCCACAAAGCCACAAAGCCGTGTGAAAAATGTGAATGTGGATTGAGTATTCCTTAAGATTTTTTGCGAGCGTGTCAAGATTACGAGGTCGCACAATTGAAGAAGTATGACCGTGACACGATGCAATTGTCGGAGTAGGGCCAGTCTATCTCGACAGTAGACGCGTTTTAAAATCGAGATGCAGACAGCAAAACGTAACTAGATGTGCTAACAACTGTCTTAAGGCTTAATTAAAAAATAAATGACAGCTATGGGATTTGAACCCACGCCCTTTCGGACCAGAGCCTAAATCTGGCGCCTTAGACCACTCGGCCAAACTGTCCCAACAAATGTGCTCGAACAAACAAAGATTGTCGAGCTATCTCGAGACATGAGATTGCATCAAGATGCAAGGGTCGTATTGTTGGGAACCTAGATGACGATGAGATTCAACGTTGTTGTGTCGCACACGATTAAACATGCATGCATAGGCGACGTGTGTGATCAAACAATTTTTTATTCTATAAGAGTGTTGCTTGAATGTCGAAGGCAAACCTTGCCTAAGGTTCAACAAAGCCACAAAGCCACAAAGCCGTGTGAAAAATGTGAATGTGGATTGAGTATTCCTTAAGATTTTTTGCAAGCGTGTCAAGATTACGAGGTCGCACAATTGAAGAAGTATGACCGCGACACGACGCAATTGTCAGAGTAGGGCCAGTCTATCTCGACAGTAGACGCGTTTTAAAATCGAGAGGTTGACAACGATACATAATAAGCAAAAATAGATAATATCTACTAGAAACGTATATTCTAACAACTGTCTTAAGGTTTAAATTAAAATAAATGACAGCTGTGGGATTGATTTGAACCCACGCCCTTTCGGACCAGAGCCTAAATCTGGCGCCTTAGACCACTCGGCCAAACTATCCCGACAAATGTGCTCGAACACACAATGATTGTCGAGCTATCTCTAGACATGAGATTGCATCACGATGCAAGGGTCGTGTTGTTGGGAACCTAGATGACGATGAGATTCAACGTTGTTGTGTCGCACACGATTAAACATGCATGCATAGGCGACGTGTGTGATCAAACAATTTTTTATTCTATAAGAGTGTTGCTTGAATGTCGAAGGCAAACCTTGCCTAAGGTTCAACAAAGCCACAAGGCCACAAAGCCGTGTGAAAAATGTGAATGTGGATTGAGTATTCCTTAAGATTTTTTGTGAGCGTGTCAAGATTACGAGGTCGAACAATTGAAGAAGTATGACCGTGACACGATGCAATTGTCGAAGTAGGGCCAGACTCTCTCGACATTAAACGTGTTTTAAAATCGAGAGGTTGACGATAAATAATAAGCAAAAATAGATAATATCTACTAGAAACGTATGTTCTAACAACTGTCTTCAGGCTTAAATTAAAATAAATGACAGCTGTGGGATTTGAACCCACGCCCTTTCGGACCAGAGCCTAAATCTGGCGCCTTAGACCACTCGGCCAAACTGTCCCGACAAATGTGCTCGAACACACAATGATTTTCGAGCTATCTCTAGACATGAGATTGCATCACGATGCAAGGGTCGTGTTGTTGGGAACCTAGATGACGATGAGATTCAACGTTGTTGTGTCGCACACGATTAAACAGGCATGGATAGGCGACGTGTGTGATCAAACAATTTTATATTCTATCAGAGTGTTGCTTGAATGTCGAAGGCAAACCTTGCCTAAGGTTCCACAAAGCCACAAAGCGGGGTGAAAAATGTGAAGGTGGATTGAGTATTCCTTAAGATTTTTTGCGAGCGTGTCAAGATTACGAGGTCGCACAATTGAAGAAGTATGACCGTGACACGATGCAATTGTCGGAGTAGGGCCAGTCTATCACGACAGTAGATGCGTTTTAAAATCGAGATGCAGACAGCAAAACGTAACTAGATGTGCTAACAATTGTCTTAAGGCTTAATTAAAATAAATGACAGTTGTGGGATTTGAACCCACGCCCTTTCGGACCAGAGCCTAAATCTGGCGCCTTAGACCACTCGGCCAAACTGTCCCGACAAATGTGCTCGAACACACAATGATTGTCGAGCTATCTCTAGACATGAGATTGCATCACGATGCAAGGGTCGTGTTGTTGGGAACCTAGATGACGATGAGATTCAACGTTGTTGTGTCGCACACGATTAAACATGCATGCATAGGCGACGTGTGTGATCAAACAATTTTTTATTCTATAAGAGTGTTGCTTGAATGTCGAAGGCAAACCTTGCCTAAGGTTCCACAAAGCCACAAAGCCGTGTGAAAAATGTGAATGTGGATTGAGTATTCCTTAAGATTTTTTGCGAGCGTGTCAAGATTACGAGGTCGCACAATTGAAGAAGTATGACCGTGACACGATGCAATTGTCGAAGTAGGGCCAGACTCTCTCGACATTAAACGCGTTTTAAAATCGAGAGGTTGACAACGATACATAATAAGCAAAAATAGATAATATCTACTAGAAACGTATGTTCTAACAACTGTCTTAAGGCTTAAATTAAAATAAATGACAGCTGTGGGATTTGAACCCACGCCCTTTCGGACCAGAGCCTAAATCTGGCGCCTTAGACCACTCGGCCAAACTGTCCCGACAAATGTGCTCGAACACACAATGATTGTCGAGCTATCTCTAGACATGAGATTGCATCACGATGCAAGGGTCGTGTTGTTGGGAACCTAGATGACGATGAGATTCAACGTTGTTGTGTCGCACACGATTAAACATGCATGCATAGGCGACGTGTGTGATCAAACAATTTTTTATTCTATAAGAGTGTTGCTTGAATGTCGAAGGCAAACCTTGCCTAAGGTTCCACAAAGCCACAAAGCCGTGTGAAAAATGTGAATGTGGATTGAGTATTCCTTAAGATTTTTTGCGAGCGTGTCAAGATTACGAGGTCGCACAATTGAAGAAGTATGACCGTGACACGATGCAATTGTCGGAGTAGGGCCAGTCTATCTCGACAGTAGACGCGTTTTAAAATCGAGATGCAGACAGCAAAACGTAACTAGATGTGCTAACAATTGTCTTAAGGCTTAATTAAAATAAATGAGAGTTGTGGGATTTGAACCCACGCCCTTTTGGACCAGAGCCTAAATCTGGCGCCTTAGTCCACTCGGCCAAACTCTCCCGACAAATGTGCTCGAACACACAATGATTGTCGAGCTATCTCTAGACATGAGATTGCATCACGATGCAAGGGTCGTGTTGTTGGGAACCTAGATGACGATGAGATTCAACGTTGTTGTGTCGCACACGATTAAACATGCATGCATAGGCGACGTGTGTGATCAAACAATTTTTTATTCTATAAGAGTGTTGCTTGAATGTCGATGGCAAACCTTGCCTAAGGTTCCACAAAGCCACAAAGCCGTGTGAAAAATGTGAATGTGGATTGAGTATTCCTTAAGATTTTTTGCGAGCGTGTCAAGATTACGAGGTCGCACAATTGAAGAAGTATGACCAGACTCTCTCGACATTAAACGCGTTTTAAAATCGAGAGGTTGACAACGATACATAATAAGAAAAAATAGATAATATCTACTAGAAACGTATGTTCTAGACAGCAATTGAAGAAGTATGACCAGACTCTCTCGACATTAAACGCGTTTTAAAATCGAGAGGTTGACAACGATACATAATAAGCAAAAATAGATAATATCTACTAGAAACGTATGTTCTAACAACTGTCTTAAGGCTTAAATTAAAATAAATGACAGCTGTGGGATTTGAACCCACGCCCTTTCGGACCAGAGCCTAAATCTGGCGCCTTAGACCACTCGGCCAAACTGTCCCGACAAATGTGCTCGAACACACAATGATTTTCGAGCTATCTCTAGACATGAGATTGCATCACGATGCAAGGGTCGTGTTGTTGGGAACCTAGATGACGATGAGATTCAACGTTGTTGTGTCGCACACGATTAAACATGCATGCATAGGCGACGTGTGTGATCAAACAATTTTTTATTCTATAAGAGTGTTGCTTGAATGTCGAAGGCAAACCTTGCCTAAGGTTCCACAAAGCCACAAAGCCGTGTGAAAAATGTGAATGTGGATTGAGTATTCCTTAAGATTTTTTGCGAGCGTGTCAAGATTACGAGGTCGCACAATTGAAGAAGTATGACCGTGACACGATGCAATTGTCGAAGTAGGGCCAGACTCTCTCGACATTAAACGCGTTTTAAAATCGAGAGGTTGACAACGATACATAATAAGCAAAAATAGATAATATCTACTAGAAACGTATGTTCTAACAACTGTCTTAAGGCTTAAATTAAAATAAATGACAGCTGTGGGATTTGAACCCACGCCCTTTCGGACCAGAGCCTAAATCTGGCGCCTTAGACCACTCGGCCAAACTGTCCCGACAAATGTGCTCGAACACACAATGATTGTCGAGCTATCTCTAGACATGAGATTGCATCAAGATGCAAGGGTCGTATTGTTGGGAACCTAGATGACGATGAGATTCAACGTTTTTGTGTCGCACATGATTAAACATGCATGCATAGGCGGCGTGTGTGATCAAACAAGTTTTGATTCTATAAGAGTGATGTTTGAATGTCGAAGGCAAACCTTGCCTAAGGTTCCACAAAGCCACAAAGCCGGGTGAAAAATGTGAATGTGGATTGAGTATTCCTTAAGATTTTTTGCGAGCGTGTCAAGATTACGAGGTCGCACAATTGAAGAAGTATGACCGTGACACGATGCAATTGTCGAAGTAGGGCCAGACTCTCTCGACATTAAACGCGTTTTAAAATCGAGAGGTTGACAACGATACATAATAAGCAAAAATAGATAATATCTACTAGAAACGTATGTTCTAACAACTGTCTTAAGGCTTAAATTAAAATAAATGACAGCTGTGGGATTTGAACCCACGCCCTTTCGGACCAGAGCCTAAATCTGGCGCCTTAGACCACTCGGCCAAACTGTCCCAACAAATGTGCTTGAACAAACAAAGATTGTCGAGCTATCTCGAGACATGAGATTGCATCAAGATGCAAGGGTCGTATTGTTGGGAACCTAGATGACGATGAGATTCAACGTTTTTGTGTCGCACATGATTAAACATGCATGCATAGGCGGCGTGTGTGATCAAACAAGTTTTGATTCTATAAGAGTGATGTTTGAATGTCGAAGGCAAACCTTGCCTAAGGTTCCACAAAGCCACAAAGCCGGGTGAAAAATGTAAATGTGGATTGAGTTTTCCTTAAGATTTTTTTGCGAGCGTGTCAAGATTACGAGGTCGCACAATTGAAGAAGTATGACCGTGACACGATGCAATTGTCGGAGTAGGGCCAGACTCTCTCGACAGTAGACGCGTTTTAAAATCGACATGCTGACAACAAAACGTAACTAGATGTGCTAACAAATGACAGCTATGGGATTTGACTCCACGCCCTTTCAAACCAGAGCCTAAATCTGGCACCTTAGACCACTTGGCCAAACTATCCCAACAAATGTGTTTGTACAAACAAAGATTGTCGAGCTATTTCGAGATCATTTGGAGTATTTTTGTCTAATACGGTTTGAGTTGGAGGCATACACAAAACATATTTTTGTATAATCATGCAAGTTATGGCTTTCAGTGTCTATAGTGCCTTAAGGTTTTAGTCATACTCCTTTTGTGGTACTTGTCTTTGGAGTATATTCATATTCTCATGGTTTATTAAGTCCTTACTCCATGCAAAATTCCACAAAAATCTTGTCATAATTTTTTTTAGACTCTAAAACCATTTGTCCCATCCAAATATATATATATATAATTTTTTTTTAGATTCAACGGTTGAAATGACAAAACCAATGTCGACAGCACCCTTATCGAAGTAGATATTTTCGAGAGTATTTTAGAAGTGTTTAAAATAAAAAGAGAAAATTTAGCAGCATTACGAAACAATCAATGGCGATGCATCTATAAATAAGAAATTATGTGCAATATTTTATGACAAGATCGAGTGATAAGAATTCCTAAAACTCGAGTTTGAAGCTTTTAGATTATGAGTTTTTCTTCCTCGGATTTCTTCGAAATTTGAGGGCTATTGTTAATCATTTTTCCTTCTACCAACTCCTCGTTTCCCCTCCTACGAACTCCTACACATTCCATATTCCATATGGGACTTCCAACAAGTTTCATGAAGAGATTCAGGGATTGATAAGTTTTAGAACATCCCAACCAACAAAAAGTTTTCTAGGTTTATTTGGAACAAGAACATGTTTTTCGACAAACTTTGGAAGGGTATCAATCGAGCTACAAATCACGAAACGGTATGAAATTGGTCTCTAACCCTTCTTTGAAACTTCATCTAAATATTTTTAGAAGAAATCGACTCAATTCAAGGTCCATACAGAGCTTTACGAGGGTAAAACTAGAGGTATAAAATTAGAAAAAATCATGATAATCAAGCAACTCAAAGAAGAGGATGAAGCCCCAAAGTCAATGGTCTCAATTTGACCAATAAAAGTCGAAGTAGCCATATATGGACCTTCCTACACTATTTGATCAATTTAGACCCCTTCTAATTTAGTTCTAATGAATTTCTTTATGGTTGCTGAAACTAGACTAAAGATGGATCTAATAAAGAAAATTTGGAGCAATTTTGATACCGAAAGCTTGAGAATCGAGGACCTGAACGTCAACATCGAGGCAAGTAGCCATCTTAGATTTTTCTTAAGAAATAATTGTTGGAATAATTTGAACTTTAATATGGACCTTAATCTAGATACGAATGAAACGAATATGAAAGAAAAACACAAAGAACCATGAGTTAAGGCTCTGAACCGAGAAGTTTTCTCGGGATTCAAGTAATGTTAAAATAGCCCATTAAATGAGCTCCCCTGCCCATAAAATTTTAAAGCTAAGTATATTATAGAATGTTAAGATTACATATGAAAATGAGTGGTTGTTAGACAAGGTTAAGTAGCTAAAACAAGTAATGATCTAAAATGACCATAATGCCCCTAAGGTAACTTACCTTCGGTTCATGATCCAAATGACCTCCAAATATTATCAAACTTTATGAGATACCTTATTCTATGATTTCTAAGGATTTTTTAAGTTTTAGAATCATTGGATCATGTTTGGGGCTTGAACCAAGTTTAGGATGCAAAATGACCAAAATACCCCTATGACGGTTATCTTTGGTTTGAGACCTAAATGACCTCCAAATACCATCCAACTTTATAGTAGGCCTTATTTCATGATGAGTAATGAGTTTGTAAAGTTTTAAAGTTATTGGGATAGAAGCGGAAAAAAGAATTAAGGTGTAAAATGACTAAAATGTCCCCAAGACTCTTTAAGATATTTCAAGGTCTAAACATCATCCAAATGACTCAATCCTTTTGGTAAGGCATAAATATAAGAACATAAAGATATATTCAAGATTATAAGTTATTCAGAGCAAATTTAGAACCTAAACTAAGTTCAAGGCCTAAAAAACCTTGATCCTTGCCCAACATCCAAGACCCTTCTAGAATTATGACTTCATGTTATTTTTTTTATGACTTATACATGTTACCGATGGGTTCAGAATTTATGAGATTTAAGAAGAGCTTTAAGAAGGTATGTTATGGCCTATGCCACAAGAAATTAAGAACTCTCGGAATTTATAAAATTAAGAATAATTTGTCTGTATAGGACCCCGACTTAAGGGATCCAGTAAGGACAAAAATCTTAAAAAAATTATTTCTATGTCCTAACAAATAATTTTATGGATTTAAGGTATTTGGAAAAGGAATGGAAAGGAAAAAGTGAGCTTAAACGACAAAATGGTCATGTTTTCAATTTTGGAGGAACTTTCCAATTTTCAATTCCTCATCTAGAAGGAATTTAAGATGCTCAAGGGAAAAATGATCTTCTCCCAAAGAATCAGAACCACCATAATGACCTAATGCACAAAATCTATCGAAGGTAAAAAACTAGTCACTCGATCTCCTCTAAAATTGGGCACAATCTAGAACGTTCACAGATCACCACACTTAACAGTGAGAATTCAAATTGAAAGTCAGTAACTCGTTGATCGAAGAGGATATTTGCAATGGATTATCCAGAAAATTCGATCTCCAAATCACGAAGATTCTGGAGGTTCCAATGTCGGTGTATGTTTCTCCTATAAAGTTTGAAGTTAGAGCAATAGTATGGAACAAGAATCAAGTTGAATCGAGCTCCCAATCACAAGCAATAAGCATTTAGATTTTTGGTCTCCTACTCTCGAATTTCTTCCAAATTCGAGAGCAATTCCCCATCATTTCTCTTCAAACTTGTTCCTACAGTTTCTAAACAACATTAACCACAAGCTGTCTGAAGCAATCAAGCATTGATAATGCCTAGAAACCATTCCCTCAATCCAATCCGCCATTGAAGAGCTTCATGGAAAACTCAAAAAATTCAATCCTAGGATACATGATAATTCGTCAAGCAAGGACAATCACAAACAGCTTTTACACCTCCAAGAAGTGTTTTCATAGAAGCCTACGAAAAGAAATAACCTCAGAAACGTGTCCAATTGAAGAAAATCCATTTCGGGTAGAATTTGGGGGTAAATATCGAATTCCTATCTATAGTCACGTTTCCTTCAAATTGGATAACTTTGATGAAGGAATCGAGAGCTAAAATATTATAGAATGAGCTGTCCAAGAAAAGAAAATTTATGTTTCCAGACGAGTTGCAGACCGAGGACGATTCTCTAAAATTAAAGTTTCATGCTCAAAGTCGTTCCTCCAAACCAATTCCTTTAGCTAGAGGGTGGATAAGGAAGAAGTTCCGTGAAGAAATTGAGCCTTGAAAATCCTAGAATCTACTGCAAAATAAGATCCCTTATTTAGAACTCTGCGGGAAACATGATTTTTGACAAACTTTGGAGGGTAAATATCTTAGGTTACAATCCACAATAAGGCATGAAATCAATCCCTAGATTTTACTTGTAACACCATCTTTATGTTTCATGAAAAAATCGAGGGAAGAAATGTTGTAAATGGAGCTGCAGAAGATGAGTTTCAGACGCCAACACAGAGGACGCGCTCATCTTCTTCTTGTCTAGAGGAAGAAGACAATGACGTGGCCGATTCAGTTGAACCGGCCATGTCAAACCACAATCCAATCTTTCCTTGGTTTTTTTCAATCTTAACCCTTTTCCAGATTGGTTCTCATGAAATTTTTTTTATGGTTCCAGAAACTAGACACAAAAAAAAATCTGTGTAAGAAAATTTGAGGTAATTTGGATACTAGAAGCTCGAGAACGGAGGTCCCGAACGTCGCCAACGAGGTAAGTAGCCATCTTAGACTTTTCTTAAGAGATACTTGTAGGAATCGCTTGAATTTCTATATGAATCTTCAAGAAAGTATGAAATTAAGTATATATGAGAGAAAAACACCAAGAACCAAGATTTAAGACCTTGAATCAATTAAATTGCTCAAAATTTAAATAATGTTAAAATAACCCACTAAATAAATTTCGCTGCCTATGAATTTTCAATAATGAGCATATTATGGCATGCTAAAATTATATATGAAACTTGGTGGTCGTTGGATAAGGATAATTAGCTAAAGCAAGTAATGATGTCAAATGACTATAATGCCCCTAAGGTAATTTACCTTCTGTTCATGACCTAGATGACTTTTGAATGCTATGAAACTCTGTAATAGATCTTATATTATGATGTTTGATGATATTTTGGAGTTTGAAAGCCATTGGAACACGTTAAATATCAAAACCAAGAATTATGAGTAAAATGAGCAAAAAGCCCATATCACTTGTGATATTTCAAGGTCTAGCGGTGCACTAAATGACCTACTACTTTCTATAAAGCCTATTCTTAAGGACATGGAAATATATATGAGATTTCATGTTGATTAGAGTAAGTTTGAAACCTCAACCAAGTTAGGACTCAAGTAACACCTAAAGGAAACACCACAAGACTCAAGACTCTCCTAGAACCCTCTAATGAATTCATTACGATTCTATGCCTTTCTAGAATAACTCAGGCTTGTTATTATGATGGTTTCATATGTTTATGAAGGTATGTTTCAACTTTTGTATCAAGGAATTATGAAACTTAAACACTTACAAGATTGAGAACTAAGGACAATACCCCACAAGCTCTATAACTACTAAGGTAAGAAGAATGTTAGGTACCACTCAAAGATAGACCAAGGTACTTAGACACAAAAACTCAAGAAACTCTTAAGATCTCCCACGGTGCAACATGTTCATGACTCACACTACGCTGCTTGGAACGTATGAAGCTTAGAGCGTATGTATTCAGACTAAATTGTTCATGTGGAGGCACGTAAGTGAAGATATCAAATTGGACCACGAAATATTTGATCTATCTTTACAAATTCATCAATAGAGAAGATTAATATTTCTTTCGATAAATCATATGTGACTTGATTTCAATCTTAGGTGAGTTGTGAACTATGAGATCCTACATCGGTTGGAGAGGAGAACGTAGCATTCTTTACAAGGGTGTGAAAACCTCTCCCTAGTAGACGCATTTTAAAAACTTTGAGGGGATGCCCGGAAGAGAAAGTCTAAAGAGAACAATATTTGCTAACGGTGGGCTTGAGTTTTTACAAATGTTATCAGAGCTAGACACCGGGTGGTGTGCCAGTGAGAACGTTGTGCCCCACATCGATTGTAGAAGGGAACTAGTGTCACCGAGGATGCTGGACCCCGAAGGGAGGTGGATTGCGAGATCCACCTCGGTTGGGGAGAAGAACAAAGCATTCTTTATAAGGGTGTGGAAACTTCTCCCAGAAGATGCCTTTTAAAAATTTTGAGGGTAAGCTGGAGAAGGAAAGTCTAAAGACAATATTTGTTAGCGGTGGACTTGGGCTATTACCTGAACTCTTGCCTATTATGCCTTGTTCTTTAATTTGCTTGAGTTATAATAACTTTTGTAGGCGATTTAATATGCCTACATTTTGGAAGCTTGACCGATTGAGAACGTGTGAACATAATTATATGAAATGGAATTCAATTTTTTCATATAGGATAAATAGATGAGAACTTTCGCCTTTTATACTAATTTGACATTTGTAGAAGCATTTTGAAGCCGATCATTTTGAATAACCAATCAACTTCGTCTCTTGAAACTCAGGGTAATTCTGCAAATGAGAATTTAGCTACGAACATTATCGACGTTGGAGACAGCTACCTTTGGGATTTCAACAAGAATTTTTCGGAGTCCTTTCGTTTTTGGTGCACTTTTGTTAGCCAAAATGGTCACTTGACCTTTGATGTGCTTTTGAGGGCTACCTCTCTTGGCTTAGTGAGTGATGTGTATTTGGTTATTGCACGTGGATTGTAAAAGATGACGAAGTTTACATTAAGAATGACACTGCAAAGACGTACGAGCTCGTCCATAAGTGGTCTGGCTAAGTTTAAAGACTTATCAAACTAATAATTTCGTCAAACACTTTCAATATCCTTCATTTATATCTCTACTCATGTTTGTACACATGACTTTTATGAATAAGATTCGAATCAATGTCTATTAATGACAATTTATGATATATGTATTGTATTTCAATTCTAGTGTTCAACAAATACAACTTTATTGTTAGATCCCACATCAGTTGGAGAAGAGAACGAACCATTTCTTATAAGTGTGTGGAAACCTCTCCTTACTAAACACGTTTTAAAACCATAAGGTTGATAATGATACGTAACGGGCCAAAGCGATATTTAGAGGAAACCTTGTCATTAATTTTAGATGAAAACAGTTCATATTTTGTTTAAAAAATATTCTTGGACTTTCAAAAAGATTTCAGAGCACCTTTTAATTTTTAAAAGTGTTTCAAAAAGGTCACTGAGTTTTCAAATATTTCAGTAATACCCTTAAACGTTTTTTAAAACTTCAAAAACATTTTTAAATTTTTAAAAAACTCTAACATACTATTACAGTTAGTGCCACGTTTAAAAAATATTCATAAACTTTCAAGTAACATTAAAGAGTTTGAAGATAATCTATGAGGTGTTGACAGACGATTTTCGTCGGTAACAACTTTTTTGAACTTTTCAATAAAGTGAATGGTGCTAATGCTACTTTTAAAATTCAAGGGTATTTTTTAAACATAGTAGCGACAGTAAGAGTATATTTAAACTTTTTTAAAAAGTCGATAGGTATTAACGAAACTTTTTAAAACTGAAGAGTCTTTTTGAAATATTATGAAAAGTTGAAGGGTATTTTTGAAACAAAATAATAAAGGTTTCCATCCAAAACTAAAATAAACAAATTGTTAGAAGGACTATTTCGAGCCTTAGAAGTTAATATTTGCACAGTTAAAGCAAGCAGTAGATGAAATTACTATAAAATACATATGATTTATAATATAGTTGAGTCCACAACTTGGAGTGCTGCTGCACAACCCCTTGAATTTGAAACCCGAAAAGACATGCCGTCATCAAGAGGCGCCGCCGAGAGCCGCCCTCCGTACATCCCCAGATCCTCCTCCTCCTCCGCCTCCTTCAAGGGCTGCTGCTGCTGCCTGTTCCTCCTCTTCTCCTTCCTAGCTCTCTTAATCCTCGCCGTCGTCCTTGTCGTCGTCCTCGCCCTAAAGCCAAAGAAGCCCCAATTCGATCTCCAGCAGGTGGGCATCCAGTACATGAACATAACCACTCCCAATCCCACCGCCGCCTCCCTTTCCCTCAACATTCGAATGATTTTCACCGCCGTTAACCCCAACAAAGTGGGAATCAAGTACGGGGAGTCTCGGTTCACGGTCATGTACCGAGGGATTCCACTTGGGAGAGCTTCAATTCCCGGATTCTTTCAAGACCCACATAGCCAACGCCAGGTGGACGCCACCATCGCCGTCGATCGTGTCAGCCTCCTCCAAGCAGACGCCGCTGATTTGATCCGTGACGCCTCGTTAAACGACCGTGTGGAGCTGAGGATACTCGGCGATGTTGCCGCTAAGATCCGCCTCTTGTCCTTTGATTCCCCCGGCGTTCAGGTACCACTAATCTCTCTAAGGACATCCTTGTAATTTCATCATTCTAATGCTCTGCCCCTGTCCTGTCCTGTCCTGTCCTTCCCTGTCCTATTGTCTCTGCCATTTGTCCCCCATTATAATGCTCTTTTTCCCCCCACATTTCTAAATCCTCAAGGCCACATTATGCATGACTAGAAAAGATTTAGATAGTTGTACTAAAATCCAATTACGATCGAGCTAAACTCATTTTAACGAGAACCCAATTACGATCGAGCTAAACTCATTTTAACGAGAACCCAATTACGATTGAGCTAAACTCATTTTAACGAAAAACCAATTATGATCGAACCAAACTTATTTTAACGAAAACCCTTTGATGTATGATTGTATTATAGGGTATGGTAATACGAACCATGAAAAAGATTTGTGTTAAGGACGAGGAACAGAAGTGAGATAGAAAGTGTTATCTAACCATATATAAGTTACCTAACGAGGAACAGAAGTGAGATAGAAAGTGTTATCTAACCATATACAAGTTACCTAACTGTTAGTAATGATTTAAAAAATCTGATCAATTCAAACTATCTACCCCAACCATAAAAGTTAGTTGTATTAGATTTATTTATTTATTTTTGGTTGAAAGTCTAAAAATTCAATTCAGTTTGACGGTTGACATTCTTTTTTATGGAGTCAATCAGATTAATTCAAAAATAGAGTTACAATCTGACACCACCTAACTTTTGGATGAATGTTTAGGTATCAGTGGATTGTGCAATTGTGATTAGTCCAAGGAAGCAGTCTCTCACATACAAGCAATGTGGTTTTGATGGCTTAAATGTATGACTCACTCCCTCTTCCCTCCACATCTAAAAAAAATTCTTTCATTACTTTCATCTTTTAACTCCTTCGTTTCGATTCCTAAATAATTAGGTCATTTGGTCCCTATCGACAACTCGAAGGGTTTAAATAGATGAAAATTTAGAGACTTCAAGATTTTTTGGAAACACGAAGTTGAAGTTAATATGTGATAACAACTTATATTTATAAAATTGAATGTTGTAATACAGTGGAGTAAATTATATTAAATGAAACATAATTATAAATTTTATACAATATTAATAATTTATTAAAAAAAATTAATGTATATATAAAATAATTATTACAAAGAATACTTATTTATTTTTTATTAATTATAATTATAATTATAATTTGAATTAATTAATTATACCCATAAAATATATCTAATTGAAAAAAGAAAATAGAGTTATAAAAGAGAGAGAAACAATACTAAACTTTTTATATATTTAGAGTCGTTATCGATGTTTCTTGATATGGAAATACAACTCTTAAATAAACATCATTTATAACATATACTTTGAAAACATTCAGAACCACCTTAAATTTCTAGAAAATACTCTCGGTCTTACGTGTTTCGAACAAAAACACTGGAATTTAAAACAATAAAAACAATTACAAAATAAAATAATTTAAATGATGAAATGCAAGCATCCTATTCTAACGTAAGACTAAGAAATTAAATATGTGACTATCCTATGCACGTGTCACCGTCTCTATTTGCGATGCCGCTGTCATCCGTATATCGTGTTGCCTTTACCTGAAAAATGATATGACACACATCTTGAGTATCGAAGAATACTCGGTAAGTGATCCCACTATAGGGGCCATGTTAATGCAAATACATGCAATAATGCTCGTGGGACTTATCTTTATTCTCTTGGGGTGGCCTCTAGTCTTGGACTAATTTGGATGTGTAGTACTTCCCTACCCACGACCCACACATGCGAGTGTGAATTCCCAAGGGGCTTGCACACCCCCTGGACCCTCTCCAGTCAAGCTAATCTGTAGCGACGTTTGGAGGTCAGCTGAACCCCTTGGTGTCATGCTCCCCATGAACACACTCATCATCATACTGTGCGCGTCCGCACTCATCGTCTTTGAGGAAGTATCTCTATGCTTATGAACATACAACATGCATGAAATCCCTCTAATGTCCACCGTATCATCTCTTCTGACACAATCCTCTAGTTTCATCTATTTGTTACATTACCACATGCTCGTGAATATGTATATTAATATCATTTTCATGCTCTTAGGGTTGTGTCCTATGTCGGTCTATCGACATGATGCAATATGACACTCATCATCGTAAAGCATGCTTAACATGGAAAACATCAACATATTAAAATAAACATCATGTAATCATCGTACTCATCATAATGCCATCAAATGCATCAAACATATCATGTACGTCATGCATCGGAACATAAATCACGTACATAACATGCATCACAGCTCAAACATCATACTCATGTATCATCATAGCTGATACATCATCATGCTCGTAAATATAACTCTAACGCATACAATTTTCTGGCCTATCCTATAGTAAGGTCACTTCCTTGGTTGGCCTTGGCCGAAGTACTCCCTAATTAGCTAAACGTAAGCTCTCGTTCCTTGTGAGCTGCTCCAAACGTTGCCGGAGTTTGTTTCCTATCACATCGTTCGTCACCTTCCGTTAGTATTTCACAATTAAATTAATAATTAATTAATAAACGTGAAATATGGCCCAAAATGACCTCAATTACCTTAATCGGGGTCGAAAATAGTCCAAAAGGATCGAAACGGTGGAAACCAAGCCAAAATCGAAGAGTCGAGCCAAACAGCCGCTGGGAGCCTCCGGAAAGCCATCGAAAAATTCGTCGGAGAGCCACCGGAGGGAGACTACGAGTCATCTAAGCTGAGACTGCTTGTGTTGCTGGGTGCCATGTGGCAGCAACAAAGCGTGCCACATCGTATAGGTGCTCTAGGTCGAGGCACGGGTCGAAGGGTGGTTTGGGTCACATCTGCAGGCTAGCTTCTAGACTTTAATTCACGGGCTGGGCCGCAGGTGAGTTTGGGTTGTGATGTCAAAGATATTTAGTAATAAATTATAATTTACCATATATATTATATTTGATATTTTATTATTGTTATCTTTCCATTTATTACTCTTTCCATATCTTTTTAATTTATTTGATTACAAGTAAGAGAACTTTCACACCACTCTTAGGGTGGATTAAACAAACATTCTCACGTGGGCTACTGGGTCGAAAGATTTTTTGGTCGAGCTAGAATTTGGGCCTCGGGTTTGCGGGCTGGACCGCAAGTTTGGGCCGCTGAACTTGGGTCGTGGGTATCCGATTCGGGTTGACTCAGATTCGACTGATCCTTCTTCCTTACCAGTTTGTCGCGATTTTCTGACGTCGATTTTCTCTCTCTTCTGTGCGGTGGTTTTCGACGTCTTTTTCGATCAATTCTAGCACCTTCCTCTTTGTCTCCGTTAGCTTACTCTTCCCTAAGGTATTTCGAGGTCGTTTTTTTGCTTGTGACGCAAATCCGTCATCTCAAATCTGGTTTTGAAACCCACGACTTCTGTGCAGCGTCCGATCGCCCGACGGTGAAGGTCACGGCCTAAACGTGACATATTTGATATTCTCAGTCACGGCCTAGAGTTATCCTCACGTATTTTCTCATCCAATGTGTTCGCCGGAAACTTACAAATCCTTTCTCTCTCTCTTTCTGAGTTTTTCTCTATTTGCAGGAGTTGTGGGAAATGGTTGAAGGCTGGGAGGTGTTGGCGATCCATGGAGTTCACTGTTGTGTGAAACGTAAAAATTTCCGGCGATCGCCCAAATTTTGATTGACTCCATTTTTTTTAGTCTTTGATTAGTTACATTATATACCCCTAAAATAACTTTGAAAGTCTGTAACTCTTATATTTACTCATGGTATTTTTCTCTTATTTCATCCTCACGCTTCCACATGGCTTCCTCAGTGTGGTGGTTCTGCCATAACACCTTAACAAATACAATGTCCCTGTTGTGTAGCGCTTTCACTTCTCGGGCTAAGATTCTTATGGGTTTTTCCTTGTAACTAAAATCTTCGTTGGGTTGGAGGGGCTCATAATCTATTATGTGGATAGGGTCGTCATATATTTCCTCAGCATCGACACGTGAAATACGTCATGTACTCCTGAGAGAGAGGGAGGTAGAGATAACTTACACACTACTGGACCAATTCGCTCGAGAATTTCAAAAGGTTTAATAAATCTAGGACTTAACTTGTCTTTACGTCCGAACCTCAAGACACCTTTCATGGGTGCCACCTTTAGGAATATTTGGTCCTCTATCTCGAACTCTAAGCTTCTACGCCTTACATCGGCGTAGCTTTTCTGTCTACTTTGAGCAGTATGCATCTTGCTCGAATTTTCTAGACAACCTCATTGGTGACTCAAACCAACTCGTGTTCTACTAGCTCTCTCTCACCTACCTCGTCCCAACATAGCGGGGACTTGCACCGTTTCCCATACAGGGTCTCAAACGGTACCATTCCAATAGTGGCTCGGAAGCTGTTATTTTACGAGAACTCCATCAAGTGGAGTTTGGAATCCCAACTTTCCTTAAACTCTAGTACGCAAGCTTGTAACATGTTCTCTAGAATTCGGTTTAAGCGCTCTGTTTGTACATCTGTTTGGGGGGTGGGAGGCGATATTAAAGTCAAGGCGAGTACCCAACGCTTTTTGAAGTTTGCGCCGAAACGCTGACGTAAAGCATGGGCCTCAGTTCGACACGATCGACACTGAGACTCCATGTAATCTTACTATCTCTTTCACATACAGTTGAGACCAATTGTCAATTGTATATGTGGCTCTCCCATGTAGAAAGTATGTGGCTCTCCCATGTAGAAAGTGTGCTGACTTGGTCAACCTGTCGACAATTACCCAGATCACTGTATAACCTTTCAGCATTCTAGGTAGTTCTATTATGAAGTCCATTGCTATGTTTTTCCACTTCCACTCTAGTATACTTAGGGGTTGTAACATCCCCGTTGTCTTTTGTCTAGGAGCTTTCACTTGTTGAAAAACTAAGCACTTGCTCACAAACTCGACAACGTCTCTCTTCATGCTCCTCCACCAGAAGTGATGTTTTAAATCTTGCTACATCTTAGTACCTTTTGGGTGCATGGCAAATGGCGAGTTGTGTGCTTCCGTCAGTATCTCTTTTCTTAGCTCCTCTATTGTCGGTACACACAGGCATCCCTGGTACAATAGTCCTTCATCTGAGGACTTCGAGAATCCGTCTACTGGACTCTCAACTAGCTGGCTTAGGATTTTCTGTAGGTTAGGATCCTCTCGTTGGGAGGTGATAATCTCTGCCTAAGCGTAGGTTGTACTATGAGTCGAGCCAGTTGTGTTATGACTCCCTCGGTCACTACAGCTATATTGGCTCGCTCGAAATCTCTTTGTACGCTTACTTCCCTCGTACTGAGGACCGACGAGAGGGGCGTCTTTCTACTTAGGCATCTGCGACCATATTTGTTTTTCCAGGGTGGTACTCGATATCTACATCATAATCTTTTACCAATTCTAGCCACCTTCTTTGTCTTATATTTAACTCTTTATGGGTGAAGAAATATTTTAAACTCTTGCTGTTGGTAAAAATTTGGGTTTTCTCTCCATACAAGTAGTGTCACCAAATTTTTAGTGCAAACACTGCGGTGGCCAACTCTAGGTCGTGGGAAGGGTAGTTCTTTTCGTATTTCTTTAGTTGACAGGACGTGTATGCACCGACCTTTCCGTGCTGCATTAACACACATCTCAATCCCTTCTTAGATGCAACACTATAGATCACATACCCTTCTGAACTCTCGGGTACCGTGAGTACTAGTGTGATTACCAATCTTTCTTTTAGGTCCTGGAAGCTTGCCTCACAAGCATCATTCCATGTAAATGGTACCCCCTTTCTCATTAACTTTGTTAAAGGTGAGACTATCCTAGCGAAGTTCTGCATGAACCTTCAATAGTGTCCTGCCAATCCTAGGAAACTTCGTACTTCTGTTACTGTAGTTGGTTGTTCCCACTTAGTGACCACTTCGACCTTGGTGGGATCTACGGATATTCCGTCCTTTGACACCATGTGTCCTAAGAAAGCGACTTGTCGTAACCAAAATTTGCACTTAGAGAACTTGGCGTTCAACTTGTTCTCTATTAGGGTGGTTAGGACTTTTCGGAGGTGTTCCTGGTGTTCTAGGTCTGTTTTCAAGTACACTAGGATCAAGGAACACGATCACAAATGTGTCCGTTCATTAACTCCTAAACACAGTTGGGGCATTGGTGAGGCCAAATAACATTACTACGAACTCGTAGTGACCGTACCTTGTCCTAAACGCCGTCTTTTTTGTTGATCTTAGTTTGGTGATAACCGGACCGAAGGTGTGTCTTAGATCGTTGCCTCTCTGAGTTGATTGAATAGGTCTTCTATTCTAGCAAAGGATATTTGTTTTTTATGGTTCTCTTATTTAGCTCTCTGTAATCGATGCATAGACGCATCGATCTGTCTTTCTTTTTAACAAATAACACTAGCGCACCCCATGGGGATACGCTAGGTTGAATGAAACCTTTATCTAGAAGGTCTTGTAACTGTGCCTTGAGTTCCTTCAACTCCGCTGGCGCCATATGATAAGGTGCTTCGGAGATAGGCCCAGTTTTCGGTTCGAGTTCGATAACGAAGTCGACCGCTCGGGAATGGGGTATTCCAGGTAGGTCTTCCGAAAATACATCCTATAACTCATTTACTATGGGTACGTTTTCTAGGGTCTTCTCTTTTTCTCTTACATCTATGGCACTTGCTAATATAACTCATCCGCCTTGTTGGACTAATCTCTTTGCTTTCATCATCGAGACTACCTTTGGAGTAGTCTCGGTACGTGTTCCTTTAAATTTGAAGGTAGGTTCTACCAGTGGTGAAAATTTTATTTCATTTTTTGTGACTTTCTATATTAGCACAGTTTTCAGCTAGCTAATCCATGCCTAGTATGACGTCGAAGTTTGTCATGTTTTCCACTATCAGGTCTACGCTTAGAATTTGGTACCCTACGATTACTTAGTCATTCTTTACTCTATCCCTAGCTACTAAGTCTACCCCGCAAGGGTACTTTAGAGACATTTTATACAATAAGGGTTATAATTCGAACCCTCCTTGTACAACAAAAGGCATAAAAATAAAGGAATGTGTAGAACCAAAATTGAATAAAGTAAAATCAAAATGACCTAAAACAGATAGTGTACTTGTTACCATGGCATCAGACTTCCCAATGTCCTTGCTAATGGAAGCGTAAGCCCTAGCTTGAGCTCGCAGTTGCGCTGGTTGATATGTCTGCTCTATTGCTCTAGGCAGTACAACGGGTTGTGGCACGATTGGTGGTGGTGCAAGAGGTGGCAGCGTAACTTGTGGTACGACTAGTAGTGGTGTAGACCAACCCAATCTCTGATCCTTCTCGAGGTGGGCTCTCTTTTGCCACACCTCGTCCTCTTCCTCTAAGAGAGGGTCATCCCCTTCCTCGTCTTCCTCTTCAACATTCTCTGGGTGGCATGATTCTAGAAATTAAGATAAGGTTACTTAAGTCTAAAGCTTTATTACTATGCATGTATATTAAAAAAAAAAAAAAAATACATATACTAACATCAGATCATAGTGCCAAAGAAATAAAACACTCAACATGCTATACATCATATCATACTCATTAAATAATACATGTAATAACACAATAATTTCAGTAATATTAACAGAAAGTTCGAAAAAGCTTCTCTTTTCTTATCTTATGCAAGACGTATCTGACGGTGACGGGACATTGACATTGGGACCATGCAACGTTCCTAGCCTACATCGTAGGCTAGTCTACATAATCTAGCTATGATACCATTTGTAACGATCCAACCCTACCACTCTCAGATGTTGTCTTCTTTGGACTTTCCCTTTCGAGCTGTCCCTCAAAGTTTTTGAGATGCATATGCTAGGCTACGGAAAGGTTTCTACCCCTTAAAAATAACAACAATTGACAAAGATTGATTTATAAATGAATTATTAAAACTGTTTGCTTTCCACTTTTTAAAATGATTGTCAAACATTAAAATTGATTTAAATTATGGAGCGTAGATAAAAAGCCAAATTTTTTAAAGAAAAAGTTGGAAGAGAAAAGTTAACTTTTTACGGACAACCTAAAGTGGAACGAGAAAATATTTTTAAAATTTGAAATAATAGTGAATTTAAAAATAAAATATCTGCATTTTGAAATTTTAAAATCATTAGAAAACATGTTTCTAATATTAATAAGAAAAGATCTACATCCTTGAACTATAAAGTTATATAATTAAAATTCTACCCTAACCAATTTAAATTATTTTAGAACTTCCATTCAAAGTTGGTTGGTTAATGTATAATATTAAAATATAATATTTAGATAATATATTATAATAATTAATTATAGATCCACCAGCAATATTTGGAAGCTTGTTCTAAATTGAGTCACTCTTCGATCCAGACTTGATTGAATGGATAAGATGTAATCTACGAGGTTGAAGCTTATAAATGGCAAAGATGACGCTTCTAATAACCACAAGTTATATAAAAATAAAAATAAAAAATAAAAAAAAAAAATCTCAATGTAGTCCTTGGAAAACGCAAGAATTTTAGTGATCGTCGAAATTCTCGTGTCCTCAACTGAGACCACACTCCCCACACCGCTCCCACCTGCCCTTCAGCCATAGACACTTGCAAGGAGAATGTCAAAGAGAGAAAAAAATTAGAGAAACACGAGCTAGAGAGAGAAAATCGAAGCGTTTTCTGGCGAGCTTATATGACGAGCCTAGTGGAACCGGTACATGTCCTTTATGCTTCATGATTATGACGTATGACATATGATCTATGATGTATAATGACATGTATGAGTTATATGATGATGTTTAATGATGTGTTATGATTATTATGACATATTTTCATAGCATTATGATGATAATGTATGATTATGACAACGCATGATGTTATTTTTCTTAATTTGATGTATTTTCCATATTAAGTTGAGATGCATGTTGTGAATGTCATATTGCATTATGTCGATAACTCGGTCTAGGACACAACCCTACAAAATATTATTTTATGAGATTAAGATGGAAAGCTAATGGACATATATTACTCATAGTAATGTAAGGATGAAACTAGGGTTGTGTCATAAAGATGTTTTAAAGACGATAAACTATAGAGATCTCATGCATTTCTGTATGTACATAAGCATCGAGATACTTTCCCTTTTATGATGATGAGTACAGACGTGTACGCTACGATGATGATGGTGATCATACCAAACATGGCACACAAGGGTCTGCTGACCTTCAAATGTCACTACGAATATCTAGCTCAACTATGATGGGTCCAAGAAGGTTCGAACCGCCTGGACATTCAAGCTTGCAGGTGTGGGTCGTGTGTAGGGAAGTACTACACATTCAATTTAGTCTGGATTGGAAGCCACCCCTAGTATGTTTTAATGATAGGTCCCTTGAACATTATTGCATGTGTTTGCATGACCCCTATAGTGGGGTCACTTACTAAGTATTCTTTGAAATACTCCTCCCTCTTTCCCTTTTATGGCATTGGTTTGGTTCGTAGAGGTCCAAATCTTCAGATCCGAGAAGGTACACAAAGGCCGAACGTAGATCCTTCTTTTTTGAGGGTGTAGGTCGAGTATGGAGCATTGACATTTGTCCCCAGTGTGTGTATAGGTCTCTGAGATATTTTTTGTGGCGTAAATTGAAGGTTGCGTTTGGTTTTTTTCCCTCGCCGGAGTTTCATCGGGTTTCTCCTCTCTCCCCTTTCTCTCCATTTTTTCTCTCTTTTGCAGGTAGTCGGTGTGTGTTCGAGATAGCTGACGATTTCACTTCTGTATACATATCATGAACATTGAATGCAGAAATACTTCATTTAAACTCTCATAAAACGTCGTTTTCATCTTAAAATACACTCATGGACTAACATGTTTTGAAAACACCTTTAAAAAAACAACACAACAAAAAACTAAATAAAATAAATAAACGTTTAAATTAAAAACATCTTATTCTAGCCTAAGTTTAAGAAAATAAATATGACTACTCTATACATGTGACATGGTCTCGAGTTGTGATGATGTCGTCAGCCGTATAGGAACGCCTTGCCTTAATCTGAAATAGATGTAGCACATGACTTGAGTATTTAAAGAAATACTCAGTAAGTGATCCTACTATTGGGGGTGAAATGCAAGAACATGCGAATGCAATGACAAGACCTATCATATCAGTCTATTTTCCTACGACACTATCCTAACAGGCAGCTTGAATGTGTACTATATACTCTGCACACATCCCATACGTGTGAGTATGGACTCACAAGTCAGTTTGCACCTCAGTGGACCCTTTTTCTTGTCGGGCGAGCTTGCTCTGATAGCTCCTTATGCTGGACACCCATTAGAATTAGTAACCATCAACGATAGCATTATGTAAAACATAATGATAATTCACATGCCTAGTGGTGTACGCGTTCGTACCCTCGTGATGGAATAAGAGTATCCCCCAATGCATGAGCACACATAATGCATGAGATCCCAATATTTTTCCGTTTTCAACATTATTAAATATAACTCTGCTATCGTTTTTCATTTATATCATATCATTTCTCATTTTTCAATCCTCATATTANTTGGTTTTTTTCCCTCGCCGGAGTTTCATCGGGTTTCTCCTCTCTCCCCTTTCTCTCCATTTTTTCTCTCTTTTGCAGGTAGTCGGTGTGTGTTCGAGATAGCTGACGATTTCACTTCTGTATACATATCATGAACATTGAATGCAGAAATACTTCATTTAAACTCTCATAAAACGTCGTTTTCATCTTAAAATACACTCATGGACTAACATGTTTTGAAAACACCTTTAAAAAAACAACACAACAAAAAACTAAATAAAATAAATAAACGTTTAAATTAAAAACATCTTATTCTAGCCTAAGTTTAAGAAAATAAATATGACTACTCTATACATGTGACATGGTCTCGAGTTGTGATGATGTCGTCAGCCGTATAGGAACGCCTTGCCTTAATCTGAAATAGATGTAGCACATGACTTGAGTATTTAAAGAAATACTCAGTAAGTGATCCTACTATTGGGGGTGAAATGCAAGAACATGCGAATGCAATGACAAGACCTATCATATCAGTCTATTTTCCTACGACACTATCCTAACAGGCAGCTTGAATGTGTACTATATACTCTGCACACATCCCATACGTGTGAGTATGGACTCACAAGTCAGTTTGCACCTCAGTGGACCCTTTTTCTTGTCGGGCGAGCTTGCTCTGATAGCTCCTTATGCTGGACACCCATTAGAATTAGTAACCATCAACGATAGCATTATGTAAAACATAATGATAATTCACATGCCTAGTGGTGTACGCGTTCGTACCCTCGTGATGGAATAAGAGTATCCCCCAATGCATGAGCACACATAATGCATGAGATCCCAATATTTTTCCGTTTTCAACATTATTAAATATAACTCTGCTATCGTTTTTCATTTATATCATATCATTTCTCATTTTTCAATCCTCATATTATACATAATTCTAACAGGGTTATATTTCATGTCATTCATATCATGTTGTATACATACAATTTAGGAGACATAACATAACATTCCATGCTTTTAACATAACGTTTCATCATATATATACATATCATACCGTGATCAAGTTTGGTTATGGAGTGACTCAATTTAGAACAAGGTTCCAAATCTTACTTTCTAGATCTTTGATTTTAAGTGTAATCTTTTTATAGCCTTATCTCTGGGTTGATTCGAATTTTGTACCGTTAATTTCTTTAATTCAAGGGTTTTTGCTTCAACAAAATTAATTAGGGAGTATATCGGCTAGGGCGGACCAAGTAAGCGGCCCCTACATCGTAGGTTATGTATGTATATTGTCTGCTGGCACGCGTTCGTGGTTCCACACGTGTCATAAAATGTATGTTTAGACCGTTATGATTTAATATGTAAATGTTATGCAATGTGAACGTTACGCTGTCTTTAAATGAATTGATATGTGTTATAAGGTTATGTGATATTTTATTCTCGGNAAATAAACGTTTAAATTAAAAACATCTTATTCTAGCCTAAGTTTAAGAAAATAAATATGACTACTCTATACATGTGACATGGTCTCGAGTTGTGATGATGTCGTCAGCCGTATAGGAACGCCTTGCCTTAATCTGAAATAGATGTAGCACATGACTTGAGTATTTAAAGAAATACTCAGTAAGTGATCCTACTATTGGGGGTGAAATGCAAGAACATGCGAATGCAATGACAAGACCTATCATATCAGTCTATTTTCCTACGACACTATCCTAACAGGCAGCTTGAATGTGTACTATATACTCTGCACACATCCCATACGTGTGAGTATGGACTCACAAGTCAGTTTGCACCTCAGTGGACCCTTTTTCTTGTCGGGCGAGCTTGCTCTGATAGCTCCTTATGCTGGACACCCATTAGAATTAGTAACCATCAACGATAGCATTATGTAAAACATAATGATAATTCACATGCCTAGTGGTGTACGCGTTCGTACCCTCGTGATGGAATAAGAGTATCCCCCAATGCATGAGCACACATAATGCATGAGATCCCAATATTTTTCCGTTTTCAACATTATTAAATATAACTCTGCTATCGTTTTTCATTTATATCATATCATTTCTCATTTTTCAATCCTCATATTATACATAATTCTAACAGGGTTATATTTCATGTCATTCATATCATGTTGTATACATACAATTTAGGAGACATAACATAACATTCCATGCTTTTAACATAACGTTTCATCATATATATACATATCATACCGTGATCAAGTTTGGTTATGGAGTGACTCAATTTAGAACAAGGTTCCAAATCTTACTTTCTAGATCTTTGATTTTAAGTGTAATCTTTTTATAGCCTTATCTCTGGGTTGATTCGAATTTTGTACCGTTAATTTCTTTAATTCAAGGGTTTTTGCTTCAACAAAATTAATTAGGGAGTATATCGGCTAGGGCGGACCAAGTAAGCGGCCCCTACATCGTAGGTTATGTATGTATATTGTCTGCTGGCACGCGTTCGTGGTTCCACACGTGTCATAAAATGTATGTTTAGACCGTTATGATTTAATATGTAAATGTTATGCAATGTGAACGTTACGCTGTCTTTAAATGAATTGATATGTGTTATAAGGTTATGTGATATTTTATTCTCGGATTGCATTATGTGACTGTTATGGTACTTACTGTATGATTTGCACGTTATGAACTGATATGTTGAGAGACGAAAACCTTATGTTATGTCTTGTGAATTGCATGTATAGCATGAAACGAATGACATGAAGAATGATAAATAGCATGAAATATAACCCTGACATAAGCATGAATGATATAATAACTGATATGAGAAACGGTATGATATAAATACAATGATAGTGGGAGTCATATTTAATAATGTTGAAAATGAAAAAGTATTGGGACCTCATGCATTAATATGTGCTCATGCTTTAACGTGTGCTCATGCATTGGAGGATACCCCTATTCCTTCATGATGGTATGGACGCATACACCACTAAGCAGGAGAATGACCATTATGTTTTATATAATGCTACCGTGAGGACTACTACTTCTAACAGGTGTCCGACATAGAGAGTTACCAGAGCATGCTCGCCCGACAAGGAAAGGGGCCCATTGGTGTGCGAACCGATTGGTGGGTCCACACTCACACGTGTGGACCATGTGTAGAGTATAAAGTACACATCCAAGCTGTCCGTTAGGATAGTACCGTAGAAAAATAGACTGTTATGATAGATCCCGTCATTACATTTGCATGTCCTTGCATCATAACCCTAATAGGGGGTCACTTACCGAGTATTTTTAAAATACTCAAGCTTCGTGCTACTACATTTTTCAAATAAAGCTAAGATATTACTGTAAGGCTGACGGAGACATCGCAACCCCAAGACCATGAATGCACAGTATAGGTTCACATTTCAAATTTAATAGTATAGGTTAGTATAGGTTGAATTGTATTTACATTTGATTTGATTATAATATATTTTAGTATAGGTTGAGTTATATTTGCATTTAATAAAATATAGATTGAGATTAATTTTGAATTTATGATAAAAGTTCATTAAATTAATTCTGCATTAAATGTTAGGTTAAATGTAGAGTAGCCGTCTTAGGTTAAATAGAAAAATTTAAGGTCGTTACACATCTAGTGGGTTGAACTGAACGTGAGTTATGTTTGTGGGTTACATCCGACTCAACCCAACACTTGATGAGTCTTTTTTCTTCACCCGAAACATAAATCTATTTTCCTCTTCAACTGAAACAACGGTGGTCCTCCAGCGACTAAGCTACAACGATGACCCTTATTTCGGGGGCGAGACAACGACAATGGCTCTCTTGGAACAACCCTTCAATAGTGGTTTCTTTTGCAACTTTTCCTAAAATATATAATTTCTAATAAAGTAAAATTAGTTTTTTAGATCTTGTTAGTGTTGGATAAAACAACATTATACCTTTTCAACATAACACAAATAAAGTAAAAGTTTTGTACATCAATTTTCCTTTCTTTGTTGACTCATTGTCCATTCAAACTTTCCTTTCCAATTAAAAAATAATTAATTTGTATACATTTTATCATAATAATTACTTAAAAATACATAAAACTTATTTATTTCCGGACATTTTGAAAAAACAAAAATAAAGCTATCTACTACTCGAATCCTAGTCCAAGGGTCAAATTGGGTTTTGGGTTCAGTCTATAGGCCAAAACTAGAATTAGGAAGGGCGGATCTTGTAATTTCTAAAGCTCTTATTTTTGCAACTTTAGTTGCGACCCCTTGTGCAACTCGGGGGCTTATGGAGAATGTCAGAATGTTCTGAGCTACCTAAGTTCATTGTTCCTATCAATATCTACTACCAAATAAATAAATAATATTAATTATCATACAAAATTTATAAAATAAAAAAGACTAAAATGCCAACGTGCATCGCTTAGGTATTCTACAATTGATTTAGAGATTAGAGGGTCGTTGTGATGTCCTATATTGATTGGGGAGGAGAACAAAATATTGTTTATAAGGGTGTGGAATCCTTCCCGTAGCATACGCGTTTTAAAGCTTTGAGGGGAAGCCCGAAAGGGAAAGCTCAAAGAGGACAATATCTGATACCGGTGGCCCTAGGGCATTACAAATGGTATTAGAGCTAGACACCGGATGATGTGCCAGCCTTCTCGCTGTTCCCCGAAAGGGGGTAGGCACGAGGCGGTATGCCAGTAAGGACGCTGGCCCCGAAGGGGGTGGATTTGGAGGGGGTCCCACATTGATTGGAGAAAGGAACGAATGCCAGCGAGGACGTTGGGTTCCGAAGGGGGGTGGATTGTGATGTCCCATGTTGGTCGGGGAGGAGAACAAAACACCCTTTGGTGGATCTGGGTCGTTACAGTCGTTTTCTTACTCTCGTAGGTTCGTCAATATTGAGTCGATGGACTAAAATTATAAAAAAAAAAAGAAAAAAGAAAGAATTAATTGCATTAATTTGAGAATATTTATTTATGTTAATGGGAAAAAAAAGAATGGCCAAGGATAGGAAGAAAAAGTAGTATAAATAGTGGTGAGGTGATTCTCTTGAATCGAGAAATCTTCTCCCTCAGACTTCAGTGGCCTTCTTCGCCCTCACTGGGTTTTTTATTTTAATTTTTAATTTTTATTTTAATTTTAGATAATTTAATTATATATATATATATATATATATTAAAATTTATTTTCTTCTTCTTCTTCTTGTTCTTCGTTGTCAGAGGCAGAGGACACTCTCTGTCCTTCTCGGACTCGATCTCGAACTCCATAGCCATCCCTTTCCTTCCACCAGATGGCTCAACATTCTTCCTCCTCTTCCCTTTCCCCTTCCCAATCCGATCCATCTCTATCTCGCAACTCTTCTCTCAGTCGTCTCAACGCGCAGGCTCCTGAGTTCGTTCCCACTCGCCCCTCCTCTCGTTCCGATCTACAACCGCCGCCGCACTCCGCCGCTGGCCCTGCTCCTCCTCCGCCCAAGCAATCGCCTCGGATTCTGATCCCTTCTCCTCCGCCTCCTCCGCCGGCTATGATGCATGTTTATCCTCCCCCTCCCCCGGGATCTCCCTTCCATGTTCCCATTCAGAGCCCTGTCCCTGTCCCAACTCATGTGGTTTCTCTTCAGAATCATCACTATCATCGTCATCATCGTCACCACCATCATTCCCATCATGTTCCTGTGCTTTATCACCCTCATAATCCTCAGTATTATGCCGACAATGGCGGATTTCATGACCCGGACACGGTCGTGCAGCAAGCTCAGAAGCCTCAGGTTGAGACTGATTATGCTGCTCCATCTAGAAGTAAACTCACTGAGGACGTTTCTTTAAAGCTTTTGAATCAGGTTGCTTTCTTCTTTTGACTAGATCCTTTATGTTTATTCTCTTCTCTCTATGTCGACAGTTTGTTATCTGCTTGCTTCTTCAATAATTACTTTGGTATGAAGCTGAGTTTCATATTCATCTGTCGAATTTGTATGGATTTGCTGCGTGGGTTAATTTATGAAGCACCGTAACTTATGGAGCTATTGTGTTTTGATCCAGCGAATTCTGTTGTTTCTTTAGGCACACACATTGAGTTAGCTGGAAGTCATGGTTACTTGAAAGGTCTTAGAGAACTCGCTGGGAATTTTGTTCTGGATTCCCCTTTCCTGTTGTACGAATATTGTCGATATCTGCAAAATTTCTGTTTGCTTGAGACTGTTGATAAATGGTAAACTAGACATAGCTAAATATGATGGTCAAAAAAATTGGAAACCAACTATTTATTGCATACGACATTGAACAGACACAAAAGGTTCATTGGTCCTCGTGTGCACCGAGTATGGACATTTCCCGTTCGATCAATTTTAGTAGGATAGGAGCTGTGGAGACTCTCTCATGTCCAAAGTGTTGCTGTTGGACGTGTATGCATTGATACACTTCAAACCCATGTCTACATGTGATTTGGAGCAGGTTTTTCATTTTTTTTTGTTAACTTGTCCAAATTTCAGACAATTTGGGATTCACAAAACGAATTGGTAGAGACATGTTGAGCACACTCTAGGCATGTGGGGGCATTTTGAGAAGAAAAAAAAAAAGAAGAAATTATGTTTAAGGTGCTGGTGAAAACCTAGGTTTAGGAAAACTGTGTGAGGGACAGGACTTGGGGAATAGGTTTGGGACATCATTGAAGCCCATGAGTTTATCCAATAAACTCCAAGCTTGGCAAACTAACGTAGTAAACATGTCACCTGAATCTAAACCCTCACGCAAAACACATCCCTATTTACCCCCTAAATGACGATGGCATCTAGAATCCAAGATTGTATAATTACTTAAATATGCTAATGTTTTGGAAGGCTCAATTGGTTTTTTGGGATGATAGCTAACATAATAACCACCGTAACACACACTTTGGATCATTTATCTGCTGAAGAAAACTATGTTGATAGCTGGAGGACGACTTTCCATTGAAGAATATCCATAAAACTAATTGTTTGGGGGCAAGTCACATGAAAGGTGATGCCATGAAAGGACACTTTAAAGCTGTCAGATGGATATTCACTCGGAAGTGAATATTCTACATTTATTATATAGCACTCAGAAGCGATGATTGAAGTAGGTACCTAATGACGTCTCTTCTGTTCCTATGACCTGACACTAAGTCAAAAAAATGGAAATGGAAGAGGGCTGTGGAACAATGGATAAAAGTACTTGGATATCCTTATTTTAAAGTTGCTTTAGTGGTGAACTGTCCTTTCTGTCTCAAGGTTATGATGTAATTCTTAAAACAAGGAGTTGCATCACATATTTATCTTCTTAGTCTGGAGGTGCTGCTCCAATCGTTTGTATAACTGTGTGGATGTTGGTATCGTTGAAGATAATTAAACTACTGCCCTTCGTTACTGGCAAACTACTGCTTACATTTGGAAATTGATTAAAAATTAAATCTTCTTGTCATCAATAAATACCAAAGCAGCTAGTAATTGTCGTCTTAAGGATCTTGAAGCTGAAAATTTCCCAATTATAGTCCTTGCTGTGTCAATAAAATCCAACATTTTGAGGTTTTTGACATTCAGTCCCTGGCTTTTACTTCTGTTGTTATTGAAGTAAATTTATTTTGGAGGTTACTGATGATTGTCAATTTTAGTTAGTTGGATTATTCCTTAAAGCGTTTGGTTCTCACTATTCCTTCTCAGCAAAGATCAGTTTAAATATTGTGTTAGTTTTGGCATTTCTCTTTGATGACTTTGGAATCAGAAATTTCAATGTTTGTGACCATCAGTTTAGGATATTACTTTTCTACGAGTATGCTTTGAAATTAGTAGAAAGGCATATAAGTTTGCAGGACATTTACAGTCGTTATTAATTAAAAAGTTGAATGGTTGGTTTAGTAGGTTAGGTCTTCTGCTATGTTTTCCAATTCCCAATATGCATTGGAGATTACTCTCTATGCCTACTTTTTATTTAACCTTATTTGCTTCATTGAATTCTTTGTAAAATCATGGTTTTTAGGTGGAATATTATTTCAGTGATTTAAATTTGACAACAACTGATCATTTGATGAGGTTCATCAATAAAGATCCCGATGGATATGGTAAGATCCTCTCTTGGCATCTTTATTTGAATTCCGTTAATGTGTGGAACTCCTGCTTTTACCATCCCACCACAGGTGGATTCTTTTGATTAAATTTACAACATAATGAAAATTTAGAATGACCTCTTAGAATTAGACAACCGAACTTCTTTTTCTATCTCTCCCTCCAAAACATTTCACCTGAGTAAGGTCCATTTTAATTCAGTGCCCATATCGGTTGTTGCATCATTCAAGAAGATTAAGGCTCTCATCAATAGTCACTCTCAGCTAGCCAATATTTTACGGAACTCTTCTAAGCTTGTGAGTATTTTATTTGTGATATTTTAAGCATCTTTCTTTACCATTGTTGTCCTTGAGTTATTCTCAATTCTCTTTCTGGTTGTCCACCTCCTGTTTTTTGTTTCAATATGCTGTAGATGGTTAGTGAAGATGGAAAGAAAGTCAAACGTAAGCAACCACTTTCTGAGTCAGATATGGAGGAGCTGCAAGTAGGGTTTGTTTATTTATTTGTTTTTATTTTTAAAATAATGTTTTAATCAATTTTGTAAAAGTAGTTATACGTATATATTTTATTTTTTTAATAAAAATTTAAAACCTTGTGCATTGGTTCTGTTCCATGTTACAACATGTGGGATGGTTCCATCCCAGTGTCCACAATATGTTATTGACTTACAAACCAATGCATTTAATCCTTGCATGTTGCTTGTTTTACTTGCCCACTGTCAGTCTCGCATAGTAATTGCGGAGAACTTACCTGAGGATCATTGCCACCAAAACCTCATGAAGATATTTTCTGCTGTTGGGAGGTACAAGTGTTAAATGATTTTGTTTGCATGTTCTTCAGCAGCTTGCTAAAGTTATATTGAATTATCATGCTGCTTTCTTCTTTGGCAGTGTTAAGAATATTCGAACTTGTCAACCTCAAATCTCAGATAGTGGAGCTTCTTCAACAGCTAAATCAGCAAAAGCTGATGGAATGCATTACAGTAGCAAGGTATACTTATTTTCTGTAGCATGCGGTATCTGAGCTTTTATGGTGCAATCTTTTTTCTCCATTAACCTCTATCATTGTTGGGACAATGCATTATTTCCTTAAAGTCTGTTGTATGGGTTGTCCAAAATCTCCACAAGGACGTGTTGCAAATCAGGCGGGGAACGCTGGTTCAAACACATGAGAACTTGTTCCAAATCACGTGGGGAACACCTGTTTGAAATGGGTTTAAGTAAATGAACAGGAGAAACTTTTTCCCCTATCTGATTTTCAGGGACAAAACCACTCTCCCCCCCCCCCCCCCCCCCCCCCCCCCCCCCCCCCCCC
>NC_036652.1:4517045-4556848 GCF_002806865.2 Cucurbita pepo subsp. pepo
CCCCCCCGCCCCGCCCCAGTCCAATCTTTTCTTTGAACAATTTGATAGGTATCTTTATTAATATCAGCTCTAAAGGATGGTTACAGCTGTCCAAGTAGTTGACATCTCTCTTTGTTTCAGGGTACACACTGTGCATGAATGACAAAAAGATACCTTTTTCTAAATATATAATTATATGTAGCATGTGTGCCTGCCCTCCGCTAGCCAACTTTTGGGGTACCCCTTGTTACCTTTCTTAAATACACTTTTACAATAGGTGGCCAAACAACTTAACATTTGCACGAGGAGAAAGGATGCCTTGTCCATAAGGTGAAAATCTGGAAATTATTTAATGGTTCATGGTGATGCTTCAAACTTATAAACGTGTTTCAATTTGGTTAGGAATTCCCACGAACCATTATCTACACTCTTCTAGATGTGTAGTACCTCCTCCTTTGGCTTTCATTCATAATTTTCTACTCAAATACGGGGGAGAGGTTAAGCCACAACACTGCCAACAATATTTGAGTTGCTCATCTAAAGAGCAGACTATGACGATATTCTTCTAATGAGGTTTCTAGTAGGTCTTGTATATAAGTGTTGTAGATTAAGATATCATCATAGAACATTGATACAAACTGTCGTAAGTCTCTAAGATATCCTTCATTAGAGATAGAAAAGGAGAGGGAGCATTGTGCCAACCAAAAGGCATAAACAAAAATAGTTAGACTTGAGATCAATCTTAAACACTATAGCACCAAATAACTCATCAAGCAATTCATCTACTTCGGGAATAGGGTTCTTATTTGGGATAGTCGTATGGCTAAGTTTGTATTGCAACATATCTCATCGAATCTCTGTTTGATAAGAACCATTTCTTGCCTGTTCCACAAAGGATAAACCAACATCCTCCGTTATTTTCTCAATCTCTTTTCTTTGCCTGAACTACCATGGAGATTTTGTTTCTACCCTCGATGATTCTTTCAAGTCATTTTTCAACCAATTCTGGAATTCCATCTCATGAAGCTAGAAATTTCTAAATCAAGATGAAGATGGTTCCTATATTAGGTTGCCAACTTCTAACATCGAAAAGGAATGGTTTATTGAAGACTTCGCCAACATATACAGTTGTAAAAAGATTGAATGGCCAAATATGTTGTAATGCCCCATGCCCAGAATTCGAATTCGGCACCTGATGGCCCTAGCATTCCCTTGCATCACGAACGACATGGTCACGTTACCTACTCCTTGTTTCTTAAGAGTGAAGACTATCCCCATAGACCAACACGAGTCCTTATAGCATGTTTTGTCCTCACTCACATGCATCCGAGGAAACTTCCTAGGTCGCTCAACATAGAATTGCTCCAAGTAAATCCCACTGAACTATGAAGTTCCTATGATTGAGCCACTGAAAAGGAAGGTTCACCTTGTTGGTATAGGTAGTAATTTTCATTTACTTTAAGACTTTCTTAGTCATTCTATTCTCAGGATTGCTCTCATTCGGATGTGGTCTCAATTCATTCATGTACCCCTCTTTTACTTGAGTGTCAAATGCCTTGGTTTGTCCCCGAACCACATTTTATTGGGAGAGGTATCGCTCTGATACCATTTGTAATGCCCCATGCCCAAGATTCAAATCAGGATTCGGAATCCAGATTCGACACCTGATGGCCCCAACATTTCTTTATCATCGTTTGCGACATGGTCACGTTACCTACTCCTCGTTTCTTAAGAGTGAAGGCTACCTTACAGACCAATATGAGTCCTTCTAGCATGCTTTGTCCTCTCACATATGCATCCTAAGAAAATTCCTTGAAATTCACCCCACATAAAATTGCTCCAAGTAAAGCACGTTAACTATGGAGTTCCTATGATTGAGCCACCAAAAAGGAAGGTGTACCTTGTTGGTATAGATATAGGTAGTAACTTTCATTTCCTTTAAACCTTTCTTAATCATCCTATCTTTAGGATCGCTCTTATTCGGATGTGGTCTTGGTTAATTCATGTACCCTTCCTTTACTTGAGTGTCACATATGTACCTAGGATTGCTCTTAAATGGGAATCACAAATCCTTCTCCTTCTGGAAGACCATTATTGAAAAAATAGAAAGAAGGTTATCAACATGGTCATCATGTTATACTTCAAAAGACAAAAAATCACCTTAATACAAGCCACACTATTCAACCTTCCCACTTGCTACATATCTCTATTCAAATTGCCGAGAAAAGTGGCTACAAAAATAGAAAGATTATTCATAAATATATGTAGAAAGATGACCTATCCTATTTGCCATAGGGTGGGTGCTGGGGAAGCATAGTTGTAACGACCCGTTTTTAGATGCCTCGAATCATGGATCGCCACGTAGACTCAAGAGTCAAAATGGCGATAAAATCTTTCAACTTGAAATGCAGGAGACAAGGAAAAGTTTTAATTTAAAATGCATTAAAACTAACATAAGGTCAATTAAAAGTACAAAACAACGTCCGTGGAGTTAGTCCAAAATAGTTTACATAAAATACACCAAAAACAACATTTAAAGATAATAAAATGACAAGAAAGGAAGACGACTTGATCTAAAGGGCACCCTTGTAGCTGCACGACTTTGCACTCTTTTACCCTCGACCGTGATCTCCACTCCTAAAAAAATAGAATAACATGGGATTAGTATAAAATACTCAGTAAGCAGCCAACTTTTAGGCTCTCGTTAGATTTAGTACTTACAATAATTCCTTAAGTATGTGCTCACATGTTGACTCTAGTGTTAACCATTACCATGGTTACCATCTATGCTAACCTTATAGGCTTATATGTACCCAGGCCCTAGACACTCCTACACTAGGGTGCATAACTAAGCCCCTCGGGTCATAATGTAGGGTTAGGTTGTACTCAACTTGTTGTTTATATCTCCCAAAGTCTACCCTTAACCTTGTGCTCCTAGCACATGAGTCAACTTGCCCTATGGCGAGTTCATGGGTAAGTCTCGTGTGTATGAGGTAATTTGTGCAATATATGCAGGCTAGTGCTATAATCGCCTGCACCTCATACGAGCTATCTACAAGGTGCACCGTGGTAGCATACTCTCTACGACTCCTGGCGTCCACTGTAGGTGACAACTAACCAATAGCTACCAAGTAGACCCTAACCATACTATGAAAGTTCACAATTATTGGTTGTGCCCCAATTGTCCCTACTTGATTGTCTGGTCACCCGAGAATGCCAATGGGACCCAATGTGGGTTCTAAGACTAAAGGATGTGCACTAACCGTTCATAATCATGCATATTTATACCTATGCTCACTAGGACACATAACATATATCCAATAAAATATTCGAGCATACAAGGCTATGTAAAGGTTCCTAGGCTTAACTATAAACAACCTAATTAATTAGGTTTGTCGTCATGTTTTCTAATAAATATACATCTAGCTGAAATAGTCTCATTGTCATACTACCAAATAAGTATCTAACTTGATTAACTAGGTCTATCATCATGATTCCAATTGAGTATCCAACTTGATTAACTAAATTTATTAACATGCTCCCTAATGAATTTTGCCCATTGTCCTATCGTCCCCTACAAGTATTACTTGAATAATCCATGTAGCTACTTACATGTTTGTTGTCTTCCCGAGCTTATTTCAGGTCTTCAAGAGTTTCCAAATTTCTCAAAAATCCTCAATTAGGTCCATCGGGTCGGGGTCCAAATGGCGGGTTGGAGTCAACTAGGTGGGTCTGGTTAAGTCCTTTAAATCGAGTCAGGTTGGTTTCGGGCGATTGGATCACTAGGTGAGGCGGTTACTCGAGTTGGATCAAGTGGGTTGATAGTGTGGGTTGGGTCACTCAGGTCGGTTTAGCCCAGCGGGTCAACTTCTTTCTTCTTCCTCCCCGTAACTATCTTTCTCTGTTCTATGCAATTTGCGGAGGCAGCGTTCCTTCCTTCCTTTGCTTCAGCTCCCGCCCATCCATCTTCATCTACGAGCAACGGGTCGTCCACGTGATCTGTATAACTTCGAGTTTCTCCTTTGTGTGCACCATGGTTGTAGAGATGGACCTTTAAGTCGCAAGCTCCTTTGTTGGAATCTCTCTCGTGGTGTTGCCTAGACTCCAAGAAAACACTTGAGGTTTCGATCTACTTCCCTCATACTCCCTCTCTCTTGATTTAAACACAATGGCACCCCAAATCTGCTGAAATCAAGAAGGAAATAGGGTAGGTGGCTGACTTGTCTCCTTCCTCTGTCCGCTCTCTGCCCCCTCTGTGCATCCTTTTCACTTTGGAGGTCGCTGACCATAGTGTACGACCAGCGGCTCCATATCGTCCTTCCTTTCCTTTTTCATTATATCTATATACAGTTGTCATCGCTTCCCATCTTCATTTATTTCAATTTTGTACTGACCCTTGGATTGAAAACACTAGGCTAGCCTTGCAATATCCACTTATGTATAGACTCTCTCATGACAAAATGATCACGATCAAAGAAACATGGAAAGATGCCAACAAATTTTGGGACTTGAAGTTTGGGAGGAACTTAAAGATAATGAAGCTGTGGAATGGGCAGAGTTAAGCCTTGACCTAGCCCCAATTGTGTTGTCTAGAAAAGCAGAGTTAAGCCTTTTTGTGTTGCCTGAAAAAGCAGACTTATTAAAATGGCTTCCTAGCGCTGAAGTGGTCTTCTCTTTGGAATCTTTGATGAAGGACATAGGGGAAAAGGCAAAAGCAATCAACCCCACACTAGCAAAGACAATATGGAAAGGAAATCACCCTAAAAAGGTGAAGATTTTCTTATGGAAAATCGCACATAAATCCATTAGAGCAAGTGAAAACCTACCAAAAAAATAAAAAATAAAAAATAAATAATAATAATGTCCTACATGACTCTGTTCCCAAGTTGGTGCCTATTAGGTAAGAAAGACAATGAATCACAAAGCCATATATTTATGCTGCACATACCCATAATTTTTGGACAAGGATTCGCAATTTCTTCGGATGGTATCTCACTTTTCCCTGTATGGGTAAAGGAGTTATTGGACATGGCCTTAGCATATCACCCCCTCCAAGAACGCTAAAGCCTTGCTGGGAAAAAAACCTCATTATGGCTTTTTTCTGAAATCTATGGAAAGAAAGAAATCAAAGAGTATTCATGGAGAAGGCAAACTTTTACGAAGCTTTTCTGCAACATTGTGTACCTCGCTATTTGTTGGTGTAAATTGTCAAATACTTTTGCTTCCTATAGTCACACCTCCCTCATCCGGTCTTTTGTATCCATCATTTTGTATCCATCATGGATAGCACGTCCCTTTTGTAAATTTCAAATATTGGTTAAAAAAAAAAATACTAGTTATGTAACCCTTAATTCTTTGAAAATGATGGAGTTGGTCTCTCTCATATTTGATCAAGTAAAATATGAGAGATTGATTTGGTATACAATCTGCATATATTTTCATTGCCTAATCCCACAATGTTTTGACCTTCTTTTGGTTTTTGTCGCATCCCCCTGATTTTCATAGATGCTGGCAGTAAAATATAATTTCTGATGTTTGTAGATTAGCCTGTTTTATAGAATAACCGATGAGAAATTTTACTGTATAACCGATGCCTTATAAAATGTCCTATATCAATGGCCTTGTGAATAGCGATTAGTCATGGTACATTTGAGTAATATAACTTTTTTAGCCTTAAATAGGCTACTCAAACTACTGCTGAATATCAACGTCCATGATATTTTAAATTAACTACAATCTTTCTTATTCTTTATTCAAGGGAATAACATAATTCTCAACATTTTATGTTTCAGTTGCATGCATTCGTGGAATATGAATCAGTGGAGCTGGCGGAGAAGGCTGTAAGTGCTTTCAATTCCATTACGTATGAAAGTTTTTTCATTCTTGTAAAGGAGATTCAGATGTAAAAGAAGTTGCATAATTTTTCAGGTTGCAGAATTAAATGATGAAGGGAATTGGAGAAATGCACTCAGGCTTCGTTTGATGCTTTCATGCCCGGTACTTAAACTAAGACTATACTTATTCCATGTATTTGATTTGGTTTCTGCTACATAGCTTAATATACTGTGTACTGTATTTCCTGTGTTTTATTGTGTGTTGCACGGGTTTTTTATATTCTCTTATTTGAACTTAAAAGACAGAACGGTGAGTTGCCTTCTTGACATGTTTAAGCATTTTTTTTATTTTATGTGTACAAAAATTTATACTAGTTCCAAACCCTAAATTTGAAGCTTTGTTCTTGATTTATTTTCTTTCTTTGTTTTGTTTGTGCGTGTTTTAATTAAAAATTCATTGTTGTTCACAGTCAAAATCTGCTCTAGCTCGTGGAAAGAAGGGACATAGTGGTGAGATGAACTTCAAAGATGATGAAACCTCTGAACAACCACGTATTGAGAAGCATGTAGACGATCTTTCTGATCAAGTTGACATTCATCCGCATGAACAAGTACAAGTGAACTCCCTCTAAGCTTCTTTAGATTCCTGGAAGCTTTAAATTAATGCACTCTCTCTTTAATTTTTCTTAAATTATTTTTAGTGGAAGGAGTGAAGAGAAGAATTGGATATTACTATGAAATCATGGATAGTTACGAATGAGAAAAGGGTTAATATATATGTCATCAGAGACAGAAAGGAAATAAAGGATGGAAAAATCATAAAAGATAAATTGTTCAGATGGCGCGGAAGGTGTGTTGAGGAAACGATAGATCATTTTTAAAAGATAAATTGTTCAAACTGAATTGGAGTTGGCCCTAAGGGGGCGGTCAGGTTAAGTTGGGAAGCTTGAGGATTACAAAAAGGACTTCTAACTGTGGATGTAAAAATTCATTGTTGAGATTTGATGGCTTGCAAAGAAGAAAAATAAATGTGGATGATCATGCGAAGAGGTCAAATGCCAGTTAAAAGTCTCTATTTATGGCTCGAGAGTTAAACTACTGCTATTAAATTCTCTAACCTCATTGGCCTTTTTATTTTTTTATTTTTTTAATAAGAAACTGAGACATTGAGAGAGAAAGGAAAGAATGTACAAGGGCATGCATATAAAGAATAAAAGCCACCCAAAAAAAGAGTCCAAAAGACTGCTGTAGAAGATTCTAATCTAAAAGAATGAAGTCTTACTTATAATTAAAAAAACCCTTTGCCACTAGAGCTCATAAAGAGGCCGAACCTCCCACAGTTCCCCCTAAGACCTCTACCCACCTCTAAAATGTCTATTATTTATTTGAAGTTGAATCCCCCAAAGGACTGAGAAAAGGCACAATCCTAGGAATACTGTCCTTGACCCATAAAGAAGTTTGAGGTGGCTGCAGCACAGGAATAGAACCAATGTTTGAAAAGAATTTTTGAGGCTTACGCCTTGAGCATTGCTTTGGGAGAGAGGTTCAAGTTTCTAGCCTTGAAACTTGCACCGATCCACGAGCCTTACACCTCTATGAAAATGTTTTGAGCTTTTGATTCTTTCTGCCTCGTGTAAATAGTTAGAACAATAATAATAATTTTCTGCTTAGTTTAAGAAAGTATGAAAGCTCTTTTATGTAATGAATTAAATACTCTTTGACTTGTGGTTATTTAATCCCTTAATACAGCTAATGAGTACCATAAGAACACTGAAGATAAACATTAGAATAACTATTTGGCCTGTTTATTTAAGAAAGTTGATAGNTTTTTTTTTTTTTTTTTTTTTTTTTTTTTTCCTTTTATATGCTTGGCAATTCTTGATTATACATGGATCTCTCGTTGGTCTATTGAAGAATAAAAGAATGAAGATCATAAACTTAGTAGTTAGAAAGGTATTTCAAAACATTGATTGAGAGGGAAGGGATAAAATTCAATAATTTTGGTTCAATATTGTTGGAAATGTTCCAAGAAAGGCTGATGAATTTTGGGTGTAGTTAGATGTCTGATTGAAGTGTGAGGACATTATATCCATGTAACCCACCTTCCGTTTATAGATGGTCATCGTAGTCTACTCATCCTTTGTAGATTTTTAGAGCTTAACTGACAATCACCTTTAGCTCTGAATCTATTCAAGTTTTCTTTGGACTTTGCATAAGTTTGGAGAGATCTACCGTTTAGTGTATAATCTTGGCACTAGATCATATTTTTGTGGCGGTAGAAATGTTGAGTATTATGGCTTTGAAACTGAAGAGTTCTGGCTGTCGAAGGGGGGTGGATGTGCCTTTGCGGAATGGGTACTCTCTTGCTTGTATACGTTGTGTTAATATGAAGGAAAATTTAGCGAGTTGGTTAATTGAGAAATTTGTTCCTCAACAATTGGTAGTGGAGGTGTGATTGGGAACTTGAAAGGGCGAATGGAGACTTGGCCAACTAAATCTTTGGGACGTTCTTTATTCAAACAGTTCAACAAAGTAGTTGCAACCAAATTGGAGTGTTTTCTATTAACTCCTGGTAGGAGGTTATAGTTCTATGATAGTTGCCACAGTAATTTGTATTACTCTCCTATCTTGTTATTCATCATAGAAGTACATACGCCTATTTGTAATAAGAAAAGCTAACTAATTCTGTAGGGAATAGGAAACCATAAAGAGAAGGAAACAAAAAAGGAAAGTTATCTTATGGGGAATAGAAATATTAGAGGAAAGGAAATTGAAAATAGGGTAATTCTCATATTAAATGGGATTACACCCATATTCCTCAAATTAAGATTATTTCTTTGACTTATATGAAACAATCAGTTGTGAAGTTCTTTTGTTAACACATCTTACAGATGAAGCCATGAGGACAAATAACTCATGCATACTATCCCCTTTACCTTATCCTTAACAGAATGTCGATCAATTTCAATATTTTTTGTCCTATTATGTTGGATAGGATTATGAGTAATATTGATGGCTGATTTGTTGTCATGGTACAACCTTATCAAACTTTCTCCCTTAATCTGTAAGTCATCAAGAATGGGGTGGACAATCCCCATTTAAACACAGAATGGGGGAGGGAGCAGGAAAGCCTGTTAGCTAAACGGGGTTAGAGATAATATTCCCCACCCTTGTCCATGTCCAAATCCTTGTCCCGCCTCTCTTTTTTATAATAAATATAAATATATCTATATATATATATATATATATATATATATAGATATATCAAAACTAAGGCACAAAATTAACTTATTATATATGTATATTGTATGGGTATATATATATATATATATATTTGTTTCTTTATTTCTTTATTTCTTTATTTCTTTATTTCTCTACCTAGTAAATAAAAAATAAATAAATATAAGTTTTTTAAGTTTTGAAGTTCGGTTTTTTAGAAATTAGGTTGAATATTATATTATATTTTTGCTTATAAAGATTTATTAGGATGTTTTACAATTTCTGATAGAAATTATATTAAAAATGGAAATTATAAAAAGTTCTTGGAAAAATATAAAAATGGGGAAAAAATTCTTAGGGGAATCTAATCCCACAAGTAATCCTTACCTCTATCCCTATGAAAATAAATGAAGAATTTTGTGATGATAGAGATGGTTGAAATAGGAGGCGGGATAGGGATGGGGATGACTTCGCTGTCCCTACCCTATCCTGTGGGCATGGTCAAAACAACCTTAAACACTGAATCAGAGCTTACTGCTTGATTTCAGCACTTTTAGAGATCTATTGAGTCACTATAACGCTTATCAAACATAACTATGTAAATTGGAGCTTATCAAGCCACTATTATTGGAACATATCTACTTAATACAATGCTAATCGAGAACTCTCAAGTCTCACTGATACTTGTGCTCACTTCTCTTGGAGGAACACTTCTATGGATCAAACAATCCACTCTTTTGAGTTTCTTCTCTCTCGAGATTACTTCTACGGGCAAGCAACCAATTCTCTTGAGCTAATTTCCGATCGTTATGGCTTTCTCTTGGTTATGATTGTCCACTCTCAAGACTACTTTTTATTTTTTTCAACTGTTTCTTAACTCAACCACATTGTCCCTCTCATGCTTACTTCTAAGGTATCATCCTATTCTCTTGAGCTACTTCCCTCTCTTTATGGTTTTCTCTTAGCTATGAACGTCAAGAGTACCGTCACTTTTTCACTTTTTCTCTTAGCCATGAATGTCAAGAGCACTTCAAGAGAAGACCTCTCTTAACAACAAAAGCTAGTGCATCTACACTGGATAGTATGTCAAGCATAAGACTTCATATGCTCTCTTCTACTAGAATAAGAGAGATTGTTTCTTCAAGGGACGGTGTTTCTTATTTTCTGATGATCAACTCAGACTTGGTCAAACTTGTTGAATCCTACCGAAAAGTCATAATCATGGTTTACTCCTATGAGTTTCTTTAGAATCATGGCATCTGCAGTGCACTTCATTTTGAATACTCGATAATAATCGAGTTTCTGTCACAATGTTTGTTAGGCATTAGGATATTCTATGACAGTTTTCCCTTGTTGCATGGCTTTAGTTATGATCTTGATCTCATAGATTTGAGTTGCATCTTGAGCTTTTGAGTAAGTGCGATGAATGAAGGCACATATGGCTTGTGCACTCTAAAAAAAATAAGGATGTATCGCTAATGGATGGCTCCACAGAGTCTTAGAGCCATGACATTATCATGGAGTCTTCCTCGTCTATGTAGGAAATTTTTTACTGTCGTTGGTACCAAACCTTTTCCTTTCCTTTAAGGTATGTCTGCACGGTTTAAGGAAGTTTTTTTTCATTGAGTTGGTATGACAGTTAGATGTGTTGTAGGTCACCTGTCTTTTGGACGGTAGGAACCTCCTCTATCGATGATGTGACTTTTGATTCTTATGACATGATGGTGGAATAAATTGGAAGGTGGGTCTTGGTCATAATAAATGAGGGGCAGCTATGAAGGCATCACCAGTTAAGGTAGACTTTATTTTTAATTGGCTTGAAGGTGCATTACTCTTCTTTCTTGTTATGCATCAGAGAAGTACATAGGCCTATTTATAAAATAAAGAAAAACTAACTCGTCCTCTGGAAAGTATGAAGCAGTACAAAAAAGGAAATGAACAAGGAAAGCTAACTAATCCTCTAGGAAATGGAAAACATTACAAAATGGAAATAAAAAATAGACTAATTCCTTCATTAAATGATATTACACCAATAGTCCTCAAATTAATGTTATACCTTCCACCGATATAATTTTCTAAATTAAAAGTGTTGTGCATGATTTCCCGAAGGAAGGTTAAACCTTCCAATTTGGTTCAAGTATCTAGGAGACAGGTAGGTGAGCCTAATTAGTGAATTAGTTCTATGGAAAAGAAAAGGAAAACTGATGCATGTCCAAGCTGGTACGGGCCGGGGCAAGAGAACTTAGGTGAGTTATAGGAATTGAGAGGATAAAAGGATACTTGATTCGATAATAAGAAAGTTGGGGAAAAGAAGACTCTGAAGGAAGAGCTTGAGGTGGACTGGGACCGATGAGAACCAATGAGAATAGAGTTCTAGATGTGAACTGCTGTTTTCGGCTGAGCAAAATCACTTATCTAAGTCGAGTAGTCTTGTTGTCGTATGAGTTGTATGTCTTACAATAGGCTTGCTTACTGTTGCACCATGGGTGAATACTTGACGCATATCACAAGGTTATGTGTTTTTTACTTTTTTTGAAACCTCCCAGAAAATTGCAGCTCTTACTTCTCTACTAAGAGCGAAAACTTTTAATAATTGCTCACTGGTGTAAACATAATTTGATCTAGAAAATCGTGTACACTATTAATCAAAGAAGTTAACTGAAGTCTTTATCCTGATGGGTGCAGAAATGGAAATAAGTTCGATTTTTGAATGTCGTTACTCAAGTTTTCTAATGTCGTACTGTGCGAGTAGTACGAGGAAAAATGGTAGTAGATTGAGGCAGATACTTGTGGGAAAATAAAGAAAAAGGCAACCTTTTTGTATTTGTTAGTTATGTAGGTTGTACAACTACAACTATGTCCTTGAGTTGTAAAAATAGTGTTGAAGAAAAAGAAACAGTGATCTGAACGTGAGCCATATTATATTTGTTCTACCTTGGAAAATGTATTTCCTTCTTTTTACTACTATATTTGTTGCAGCGAGAGGAGCAGGGAAATGAGAAGGATGGCGGTGGGCAGAGAAGAGTTCGTAATAGGGTACGGGGTAAAGGACGTGGTCGATCACAGTACCACCATAATCACAATAACAACCATGGGAACCATGTGGGAACTCCACCTTTGAGTAGTTCTACCACCACCATGGAGCTGGCAGGCACAATGAAGCAGCAGCAGCAGCAGCCTCCAGGGCCGAGAATGCCAGACGGGACGAGAGGATTCGCGATGGGGCGGGGGAAGGCAGTGGTGAGTGTGAGTGTGAATGTGAATATGGTATGAAAACCGAAGTACTTGAAGGGAAAGAAGGGAATGTATGGGTAAAAGAAAGAGTATGGTGAGGATGGAAGGTGTTGAATGAATAGAATGGTGTTTTGATGGCGGGGTTTTTAGTAGGGCTGTCAAAAACCATTGGTAAAATTACAGTGAAAGAGTAAGAGTTGTAGTTTTTAATGTATTTGGAAGAGAAGGTCGGTGTGGACCCCATCCCCCGCTTTCTAATCTCCTCCTCTTTTCCCTTACTTAGGGGATTCATATTATTATTATTTTTAAAGTAATATGTCGAAGGAAACCAATGGGGAAGTTGGCAACACTTCACTAATACGCACTTGGCTACTCAATTTGCCTTGTATAATCCAAACCTCCTCATTGTGTTTCTATTTCTCTCTCTCGTTCTACGTATTTCTTTATTTGTTTTATCTATTTCGTTCAATGTGCGTGATGTGGATGGAAAGTCTTTAAAATTTTATTATCTTGGTTGAGAGTGTATGTTTTAACTAGAATATACAAAAAGAAACTCAAGATATTTTATATCTTTCTCTTTGAATGAGATCTTGGCTCGAGTGATTTCTGAAATTGAAAGCTATTCGACTGGAAAGTGACAGCTTTGATTTGCCCACCTTTGAGTAGGTAGGTTTATATGCATAAGCTTAAGATCATCTCTCCAACCAATAGCCTTAGACTGAATCCACCGATAGCATCTGTTTTTACTATCCAAACTATCAGTCAAGCAACTTCTTTCGAAAGATTAGTGAGAGTTCACTCCGGAACCTATTTATTCTTGAACGAGGTAAATAGGTGAAGTAGGGGTTTGCTTTCTTGAGCTTATGCTCAAAGTGGACAATATTATATCATTGTAGAGAGTCGTGTTCATCTAACAAAATGTATTCGTATATATGTTCCTACATATTTTTAATTTTCACCATTCAACAAATTACTTTGTATGTATTAGATACAAAATAAACTTGGAATAAAACCCTGTAATTACAACTCAATTGATTTAGATTTAGATATATACATTTAGTCTAAAAAGTCAAAAATTCAAAATGTATTTTTATGTTCGCTTAATTTTGACCTAGGATCGTTATTTTGGTCTTACTTCGAATTTGCTTTTAACGAAAATTCAAAAAATAATATTTTATAAAATCAATATAACTTTTCATTCGGGATTCTAAAGAGAAGAATAAAAGGAAATAACATTAAGTTCCGACTTATCTAAATTTAGACTCATTTTAAATTCGAGAAAATAAAGTGTAAAAGTTGATTAAAAAAATTATTTTTAACAAATAAACAAATTTTGCTCGGGTCCCTTTAAAAAGTTTGGAAGCAACAAGTCCGAAATAGATATCATAAGAATCAAACTTTTAACTCAATTTCACACCAAATCTCTAAACTGAATATAGTTCACAACTACCGAAAAATACTCTAGCGTTGGATATGCTCATAGAGTAATATAACAAAAAAAAAAAAAAAATTTAAGGGACTAAAATTTCTATAAAAAAAAAATTGGGTCATTTAGTCCGTGACCAAATTAGTGTGCGGTCAAATTCAAAACACTAATCATTTCGCTCAAAACCTATGATATCTAGTTTGTAACCATGGTGGTACAATTCATCCATCCACATATGAGTAATTTCTACTGTTTTATTATACAAATACTCGACAATTCAGTACATACAAGATCTAAAACCAAAACTGCAGCGACAATGGTGACTACTTCTTTGAGGACATCTATACAAAAAACGATAGAGAACGATAATACTGTAGTGGTAAAAACCTAGAGGGTAAGGACAATCAAATAAAAAGTTAGAAATAAAATGTTGTTGACCTACCCGAACATCAAGACTACAACTTGAATGCAGAAATCTAACTACCATGACTTGTTTTTATGGCTTCCTCAGTTAATACTGTTTTCCGTATATGGGATCCTAGTCTACCGAGACAAAAATATCAATAGTTTGATATTTAAAAATACTCAATAAGTAATTCCATTGTTTGGGTCGAAAAATGCAATCACATGCAATTATGATTCATGATGGAACCTAACTTTTCAGGACTATTTCGAGGGCTCTCTACTTTCTTTTTTCGAGTAGGGTTGGATGCGTAGTGCTTCTCTATACACTAGGTGGTATATACATACCCCCTAAGGCTTACTACGGGCTAGTGCATGCTCACGTTGCCGAAAATCAGAAAAATAAAGGAGAGTGTATCGTGTCATGGGTATGCATTTGTACAAAACATGCTAGGGAAATATCCCGTGCTCGTGAACTTAAAAGTTAGAAATTGGAAAAATAACCCTCAAATCTAGAGGGCAGAAATAGCTCCCAAAGTCTGAAGTTTTAAAAAATAGTCTTGAAAACTCATTTGCACAAATATGCCTTGATATAGGGTTTTTTAAAATTTGTAGAGATCCAACCGTCTATGTCATCTCAAACGCGAGAGGACAAAAAGATCGACTCTTGGTTGCAAATTTCAAACCAAAATTTAAGCTGATCCAAGACGATTTAAGACCAAATGAGGCATGAGTTATAAAGAGGAGAACAAAGACAAGAGATGTGCAACTTTAATTGAACAAAGAGTCCCTTAGTCTCGAGAGGCTAACGAACCCCACTTTCATGCAGTGGAGGTAAGACTTTGCGACTTCTTCCACTGTCTGGGGAAAAAGATGATGACATGGTCGATTTAACTATTAATATTTTATCAATTTTACCCTCCTAATAGCGTTCTAGTAGAAATTTTAATAGTTCCCGCAAAGCTAACACATTAAAGGACCTATCCAAAAAATTAGGAGAAATTTGAGCTTGGAAAGGACCTAAACAGTACCCGAGTGTGTTTGAGCAAGTAGGTAACCGTCTCGATTTTTTCTTTAGATGTGCTCATAGGAATCGCTTGGAAATACTTTAAGAAGTTGAGTATACTCATAATGAAGTGAATATGAAAAAATTAGACCAAGAACAACCCGTTAAGAACCTACAATTATACTTGAGAATTTCTTAATAGGACAAAAAACTAAGTAACTAATGAAATCGAACCACTTAATGATCTCCACCGTGCATGAAAATTTAAGGTCGGGCCTAATATCATGTAATATTGATGCATGCTAAATTTAGGATAATAACAGCATGTTTAGGGCATAAATCAACGTTAGGAGTAAGAATGACGAAAATGCCCTTCATATATCTACTATGTTGTTTTAAGGTTTCAATCAACTCTAACCTGAAATTCTACACGCAACCAACTTATAAGGCTATGAATGATTTTTCATGATATCGTTCATAAGAACATGTTTAGAATATATACTAACCATATGGGCGAGCAACAACAAAGAACAGTTCTCATGAACCAATTTAGTGTTATTCTTCTAGAAGATATGTATTTGTTGCTCTAATCTCTTTTGTCATCTTGATCATCGTTCTTTTTCGAGAAACTTCTCGAACTTATTAAACAAGGTGGAAAATTCTTCGTTATCTGATTAATTTTTGCTTCCAAAGTCTTCGTGGATGAATCTTCACACATATTTTTGCTAAATACTTCAGGCATATCTCATATTGCTTTAGCAGATATTATAAGCGACAACTCAGTTTAAATTCACTAGAACACAAAGCATGAACCTGGTAATCTAGATTCAACATTTGATGACCCTAGCATTCCGTGCGACCTGACCAAGTTACCTACTTTTTGCTTCTAAGAGTAAAAATTATCTCCACAAACCAACACGGGTCCTTTTAACATACTTTGTTTCTCACTCACATGCGTCCTAAAAAAATTTCTAAGAGGTCACCCAACGTAAAATTACTCAAAAACACGTTTAATTTTGAAATTTTCTTGATTGAGTCATCAAAATAGAAAATGTAACTTAGAGTTAAATTGGCTAAGAGTATGGGTCATAATTTTTACGAGAACCCGCATGGCCCAATGATCTTTTATATATTTTTCCCGTAGTAATTCTAGGTACTATTGCATGTAACGTGGGTTTAGCGGTTCTAAAACCATCAATGATGGGTGAACCCTCAGATCCATTTGCAACTCCTTTGGAAATATTCCCAGAATGGTATTTTTTTTCCCGTATTTCAAATCCTTCGTACAGTGCCAAATAAGTTCTTGTAATGGTTTCCGTACCAGCGGGATTATTAACTATACTGTTTTTGGAGAATGTCAATAAATTCCAAAATCCATTTCGTCATCCAGTAGCGACAACCGTCTTTTTGCTACTCTGGCCACTAACTTTCTATTCTTTTAAGTTGTTCTTAATCGTACTATCTTCAGAATCGCTCTCATTCAAACGTGACCCTCGTTCATTTATGTATCCGTTATTTATTTGAATATCACAAAATAGATAAATGTTGTAATAATTAGAAATGGAGGATATGTGAGGGATTTGGTTAGCTCCTCATATATTATTCGTTTACAGAAAAAAGGGGAAGAAAAGTATGAAAGAGAGAAGAGAAAATCAGAGGAGAGAGCAAAAGGAAGGGTGCAACGCGCAATGACTTCTGCTGCTGCTTCTTCTTCTTCTTCTTCCTCTCTATCTCTTCGATTCATTAACACTCCCAATCCCTTCTTCTCCCCAACCCCTAATTTCCCTCTTTTCACTCATTTCTCCACGCGCCGCCCTCCTCTCAATTCAACTTTGGTAATTTCTCTCCCTTTTCTCCATTTCTCTGCTCTTATTTTTGTTCTTGTTGTTTTGGTGGATGTGGATTGGTTTGTCTTCGAATATCTCTAGTTTTACTGACTGATTCCGAATACTTCCCGGAATTGACAGAGATTATTGAGAAAATTTGAGAAAATTTGAGAAAAATAGAGGGTTATATGGACGATAAAACTACAATTAGTTGTTGATGTCAGTCGATTATGAACTCTTGAAGGCGGGTAGATAGTCTGGAGTTTGCTGATGTAAGGCATTGATTTTCTTTTGATGAATTTTCATTTTATGGCTCAAAATGAAAATTCCTTAAACTACAATTAGGATATTTCTTTCAAAGGGGGGGTCAAGTGCCAATTACAAATGGAAAGTAAGGAACTACATTAATCTCCTGCCAAGGGAACAGTCGAGTCTACGATTCGAACGAAGGTCTGCTCGAAAAATCCTGTGATCCCTTAAGAAAATTACACAAGAAGGGAGGTAGGCATTATACCCTTGAGCTGGGATCCCATAATAAAATTGTATTTCCAAATCATATTGTAAGGGAGATAGCATTATACACTTTAAAGCTGCCTTCCGGCATGTCCAAGTCCAATGATCGATGAGGTTATTTGGTTGGAAATCTGCCAAAATATGAGATACCAGGAAGATTTTAACAAAGGTAGCCAACCTTAGTATTACTCAATTGGGTGAGACGTATATCCACGACGAAGAGGTCAAAGGTTCAAATTCTTATACTCCAATGTTGTTGAACTCTAAAAGGGGGAGAAATAAAAAGATCCTTCCAAAAGTACGTTGAAGAGCCAAAGCTTACGGCCACTTTCATTCTTGAGTAAATAAGGTCTTTGTGCTAGAGAGTATTTTTTCTATAACCTCTTGGAGAATGAAGAGAAAGTGCCTGATCTCTTGCTAAACTGGAAGATCATCTCCCAATGTCATTAGTTCAATCATTTACCCTGCAATTATTGAACTCAAAATAGAACAATTTTATACCATTTAAGATGTTATAAATAGTGCATGGATTTGTATGTCCTTTTTAAGATAAAGATAGGTTCTTAATGGGTAATACAGACAGCTTTCTCAATGGGTAATTTATGGAGAAGGGGGCATTGTGTAGAGTTTTAGGATTCTATGAAGATGCTTGATATTTAGTCTAGTCTGAGTGCGACCGTCAAGATGCAGTAAAAGTACATAAACGTTGTAAGTTCGTGAGTTAATGTCGAGATTGATTTAACTATATTTCTGGGATAACTCCTCTTTCCAATCCCCGATTCTCTCTCATTTATGGAAGCATTACTCTCCTAATTTCTATTTGCTTGATTTGCAATTGAGGGGCTCGATTGAACTTGTTTTTGTTGGGTTGGATTTTTGTGCTTTCATCAGTCATAAAGCTTTTAAGTAGGATTTCATTTATGACATAGACTCGGGTTCTGAAACACTCCTTTTCTTGTTCATCTAAAGGTGATTATAAAAATGAAGGTTCCTCATTTGTTGCTCTTTGACTGGGTTTCTCTGGGAAAACTAAATGAGCAAGTAACTACTTTCTTGGAAACTCTTGATGTATGGTGATTTTGTTGTTGAATTGTCAGATAAATTTATATTCATTTTGAGAAGCAAAAGAGTCAATTTTCATTGAGAATTTACAAAAGAAAGGAATGAAGGTCTCAACTCCAAGCCTTCTAGAGTATGATAATGATAGGAATGTATTAGGGTGTTATTAGGATATTAAGAGTTGGAATTTATTTATCAACAAGGACACTGAACCAAGGGAAGAATTGTAGAGCTTCTTCTCTCTCTATCCCAAGTACAAAACTCTCTCTAACAAGATACACTAGCAAAATCATACCCTTTCGAACCCGTCCTTATAGTATGTATCCATCTCTCACTACAACCCACTCTTGAGCTCCACCATTCTAACTAACTAATAGCAACATAATTCCCCACGCTCCTTCCTCATGTGCCTATGTTTATACACATGCTTAATTGGGGTTTATCACTACTCGACCCCCCAAAAAGCCACCTTATCCTCAAGGTGTAATTCAGAAAATCGCCATGGAAATTTGAGTAACATCTTCCCAAGTAGCATTAGTGACATCAAATCCCTCCCATTGAAGCAACACTTCCAGCTTTCATGCATCTCCAGGAGCTTGTCTCAACCCCAAAAGTTCGATGAGCTGCACATGAATCAACAACTCTGGCAAGAGATTATGTGGTAGAAGCAATTTGAACATAGTTCAATTAATTAACACATCGTCTTTGACCAAAAAGTAAGACGTTCTAATTTCTATCCAGTTAGGCCTCCTATTACTAGTACTGTTAGGAATCACGAACCATCTATGATGGTATGATATTGTCCACTTTGAGCATAAACTCTCATGGTTTTGCTTTGGACTTCCCTAAAAGGCTTCATACCAATGGAGATAGTATTTCTCACTTATAACCCCATGATCTTCCACTAAATTAGCCAATGCGGGACTCCCTCCCAACACTCCTCAACAAGTACTTATGTCAGAACTCAGAAGGAATAAAGATGGGATGAGTGGGGAAGGTTGACTTAATTAGCAATCCTATATTGTTGTGCTTCTTGTCAGTTGGGTTGTTTTTATTTTTATTTGGGCTTTGTTATTATGGACCTTATTTGTCTTGTTGTTATTATGGACATTTGTGGGCATTTGGTTTTCACTAATGATTTAATATAAGGGGATATTTTTTATGTACTGGTTATAGTTGATTCAAGGGCATAGAAGAGGAGATAAAGATGGAGATGGTAGCGTGCCTCGGAAGAAGAATACAACACAGATGTATGGATTTGGGTCTAATGATGAGTCAGGCACTCAAATTCCAACCCAAGCCCAATCCATTGTGGAAGGATCAGGGTCAGTTATGGTGTCTGAGTTCAAACCAGTTCCTGATGTTGATTATCTACAGGTGAGTGTTGCGGGTTCTCATTTTTTCTTTTTCCTTTTCTTTTTAATGGCTATGAAACTAGTAACAAGTTTAGTCCTACTCCTGTCCTTCCTCGAAAAGGAAATAGAAAAAACGAACAAGCTCACAAAATGTCCTCAACTACCTATAAGAACGGGCTTCAATTCGAAAAGCCCCGACATTGAAACAAATCTTTGGATAACCTTTTATTAAAAGCTTACCCAATAAGCAGTAAGTGGACCTAGTCTTTGCCTTCTTCAGTGGCCAAGTTTCAGCGTTCAACGTCGGCCTACCACCTTTCTTTTTCAAGGTTGAGCTTCTTCAATTCAAGTAGTGTCTTTTTCCTATTCTTATTGGTAAATAGCGTCTGAAAGTGAAGACATTATTGAACGAAAGAGATGTCGGGTCGGTCAATTGTATTAGGTAGGAGATGTAGGACCTGTCTTAACTGTATTGCTATTCGGTTCCATCCACGATCCCACCCTATTAAACTTCCGAATGTTCTCTCTCTTTGACTTTTCAGTGAAAAAAAGGGGGTGACAATCGGTAGACTTAAATTTCTATGTCGCCGTCTCATCACTGAGCATAGATTGATGATAGAGATGGCTTTTGTGCCGGTCAATCTGTATCCCATTCTTCAAGTATAGTTTTGTTTGATCACAGATGGGCGAGTGATCCATACTTTCAGCCACAGCTCTTAGTTAGCCACAGCCCACAATTTCTCGATGATAGTGCTTGGTGTGAAGTTGATCTCCTTCCAAATTACAATGTGTTTTTTTTTTTTTTTTACTTTTGCAGGAGTTATTGGCTATTCAACAACAAGGTCCAAGAGCCATTGGTTTCTTTGGAACTCGAAATATGGGTTTCTTGCATCAAGAACTCATTGAGATTCTTAGCTATGCAATGGTTATAACGGTAGAACATGTGATTTAATGTGATGCGTTATACAGAGGGCTATTCTTTGTTTGATGACTGCATAACTTCACATTACTTGGTATCATCGTCTGTGCAGAAGAATCACATCTATACTTCAGGAGCATCTGGAACCAATGCAGCAGTTATCAGAGGTGCATTGAGGGCTGAGAAACCAGAACTTCTTACTGTCATTTTGCCACAAAGTTTGAAAAAACAACCCCCTGAGAGCCAGGAATTATTATCCAAAGTAAGTTTGATTGCCTATAAAAATCTTTACTTTACTTATTTATGTGAGAGATATCAATTGAACAGTGTTTGTTCTTGTTCATCCTCTCTTTGGGCTCTCTTTGGCTTCCCCTCAAGATCTTTTAAAACGCGTCTGCTAGGGAAAGGTTTTCACACCCTTATAAAGGGTGTTTCGTTCTCATCTCCAACCAATGTGGGATTCTCACAATCCACCCCCCTTCGGGGCCCAGCGTCCTTACTAGCACACCGTCTCGTGTCTACCCCCTTCGGGGAGCAGCCTCCTCGCTGGCTCATCGTCCGGTGTCTAACTCTGATACTATTTGTAATGGCCCAAGTCCACCCCCAGCAGACATTGTCCTTTTTGGACTTTTCCTTTCGGGATTTCCCTCAAGGTTTTTTTTAGAACACGTTTGCTAGGGCAAGATTTCCACACCCTTATAAATGGTGTTTTGTTCTCCCCAACCAATGTGGGATTCTCAATTGGATGTCATTTTATTGAATTCTTTATCTATTTCGATTGTGTTGAAATTTGTAGGTTAAGAATGTGATAGAGAAGCCCTACAACGATCACCTACCTTTAATAGAAGCTAGCAGGTATGCTTTTTTCTTTGTTGACTTATTTACATTTAATGATTTTTAATTATATTTTGTTGATAAAAGAAAAAGAATTAGTTAATCAATAATCAAATTTGACTTTGATGTACCATAGTCAATTATTTTTGTACTTANAAATAGATTTTGAGCTTCAATTTTTTTAATTAAATTTTCATTTATGGGTTTTTGGTTCGATTACAAGTCAAGTGTCAAATAGGCGTTTAAACTTTAAAAAGCTTTTGACAAGTCATTAAGTTTTCAATTTTGTGTCTAACAAGTACCAGACTTAAAAACGTCTAAGTCCCTAAACTTCAATTGTGTCCAATATATCTTTACCTATTTGACTTTAAAACCCTTCGGGACAAACTTCTATTATGTGTTGTTTCATGAATTTAAAATCATAATTTGGGTGTAGCTTGTCGAAGTATCATTGCATCGTGTAACAGAAGTCTTAAGGTTACCTTTGTTGAAAATTGCAGGTTATGTAATATGGACATTATTTCTTATGTACAACAAGTCATTTGCTTTGCATTTCATGATAGTAGGTTGCTCATGGATACTTGCCAAGAGGCAAAAAATCTTCGAAAAATTGTTACACTTTTTTATCTCGACTAAGTTGCTTGCTTGAAATTCTGTAAATACATTGTTTAACAGAGTTTATTGCCTATTCTGCATAATTTTGCTTGTGAAGTTGTTATTACAACCATAACTTTCAAAAGAGAAACAACCAAAACAATTATGAACCAGAACTATAAGAAATTTTCAGTCAAAAATAAGGATATGAATTGGCGCAACAAGGAAGAAAACAAAACTAGTGTTCATTAGAAGAATGAAGAACAGAAAACTGTTGCTGTACGAATGAAACGAACCCCGAAAAAAGGCTCAACGATTTGCCTTTGCAACTCTCTCAACCTCATCTTTTTTCTTGATAGCATAACTGTTAGATGAACCCTTTGCTGCATTAATAAGTTCATCAGCCAAGCATTCTGCAATTGTCTTGATATTTCTAAAGGCTGCTTCACGAGCACCGGTTGTAAGAAGATATATTGCTTGGTTAACGCGTCGCAGAGGGGATATATCAACAGCTTGACGCCTAACAACACCGGCTGAACCGATTCGAGTAGCGTCTTCACGTGGTCCACTGTTAACAACGGCATCAACAATAACTTGAATTGGGTTGAGATCAGTTAGAAGATGAATTATGTCCATTGCATGCTTAATAATCCTTACTGCCATGAGTTTCTTCCCATTGTTTCTACCGTGCATCATAAGTGAATTTGTGAGCCTCTCCACAATTGGGCACTGAGCTTTTCGAAAACGCTTGACAGAGTACCTCCCAGCAGTGTGGGGGACATAGGTAGCATGCTTGGAAGGAGCAACCCCGATGTAATCAACCAGAGACATGTCGTTCACATGGATATCATCGAAGCTCCACCGATTGAATAGCTTCACATCGTTATGTGTCTGGCTCAGTTCCTGGTTTGCCACTTCAACTTCAACAGCCATTGTTCCTGAACAACATCAAACACAAGAAAAGTGAGTGCTGATTGGTTGGGTTGCTAATTTGTGAGAATCCCACATTGGTTGGAAACGAGAACGAACACTCTTAGTGTGGAAACCTTTCCCTGACAGACCGTTTTAAAGCCATGAGGGGAAGCTTTATAAGGGTGTGGAAACCTTTCCCTAGCAGACGCGTTTTAAAGCCATGAAGAGAAGCCCGAAAGATAAAGTCCAAAGAAGACAACATTTGCTAGTGATGGGCCTAAGCCGTTACAAATGGTATGAGAGTCAAGCACCGAGCAATGTGCTAGCGAGGCGGTTGTTCCCCGAAGGGGGACAGACACAAGGCGGTGTGCCAGTAAGGACGCCGGGCCCCGAAAGGGGGGTGGATTGTGAGAATCCCACATTAGTTGGTGAGGAGAACGAAACATCCTATAAAGACATGGAAACCTTTTCCAAGCAAGAGTGTTTTAAAGCCTTTTCCAAGCATGAGTGTTTTAAAGCCTCAAGGGAAGCCCAGAAGCCCAAAAGGAAAAGCCCAAAAAGCAATATTTGCTATCGTTGGGTTAGCCACTTTCATTTGCTACCATGATGTCCAAATTATATGCTCATAAATTCCTCTTCTCCACAACGATCAATACAAAACCCGACATTTTCCCTCCAAAAATACAGCCAATATCAGGAATTCAAATAAAGAGTTCCAAAAGATCAATTCAAAAATTAGATAATAGGAAGGATCAAGGAGTGTCTATAATCCAAATTTCTTCTCAAATTGAAATCATAAGACAAGGTTGGGCCATAAAAGTTGTTCTTCCAATTCCAAAACCAAATATCCTGGACTTATCACTTGAGAGTTGAAACTAAATACAATCCTAACAGAACTCATTTTCAAAGACAACTAAGAAAGAAGAACTGAGATGAACAAGAGTAATAGAAACACAACAGATCAAGTATTTCAATCCAAGACATGAAGCACGTAAAGTTTCACCAATCCCAGCAAATCTATGGAACAACAAAACTCGAAAACCTCACCAGTTACTTCCAACAAAACTAAATCTCAAGTCGACTTCGGAATACGCATACAATGCTGAAGAACTCCAAACAAAAAAAAACAAGTATAGGCATTACAGAATGAAAAGTATGAACGCCAAGGTGATATACCGTAATCGGGCGGCAAAGGCGAGAAGCGGCTAATGTGAAAGGATGAACAAAGGGCGTGGAGGAAAAGAAAAACCCTAAAAACATACATATATATATATATATTTATTTATTTATTTATATATTTATTTATTTATTTTAAAAACCGGTTCGGTTTTTTTTTTTTTTTTTTTTTTTTGGTAGTAATTATTTATTGATACCATAACTTATTTAAATATAATTCATTTTTATTAGGTATCATAATATTAATTTTTAATTGATGTGTTGTTATTTTTTAATATCAATGAATTGTTTGGATAAAAAATATTATTATAAAATAAAATTAAGAAAAATTACATTTTTGGTATATGAAATTAAGATAGGGTAGCATGTCACAACCGATCTTTCAAGCCACGACTTAGTAAAAACTTGAAAACACAAAAAGACATAAAAGAGGACGGTAATTTTTTTTATTTGCATTTAAAACAAAACAAATATAAAACATAAATACATTTTATTTACAAATTTTGAATTTGAATCTATTGAGCCCGACAAAACAACTTAAAACACTAAACGTTTGAAAACTCGATGTCGCTTTATATGGTACCCACTCCATTCTCGATCGTTCTTATTCTTGTTATTGTTTTGTTCTCTAATACACCCCCCTAAGATATATGGTACAAGACATGAACCTGACATCTTATGTCCAAGGCTTCATGCGTTCCAAGTGACACAATCGGAAAACCTACATCCAAAGCTTTATGTCTTCAAAGCTACGTAGTCTGAACTTGCATCTAGGGCTTCATGTATTTTCTGCGATACAGTCTGAAATCTACATTCAAACTTTCTTATGTTCCAAGTCATATAGTCTGAAACCTACGCCCAAGATTTCTTACGTTTCAAGTGATTTAGTCTGAAAACCTATGCACAAGGCTTCTTACGTTTTAAGTGACATAATTTAAATACTTATGTCCAAAGCTTCATAACTTCCAAGCAGTGTAGTCTAAAACCTGCATCCAAGGCTTCTTACATTCTAAGTGATGTAGTCTGAAAACCTACATCTAAGGCTTCCCACATTCCAAACGATATAACCTGAGTGATTAACACGTTGTACCGTGGGAGGTTTAGGGGTTTTTTTGTTTTTTGAATTTGAGGACCTTGGTTCTTTTTCCTAAGATTTCCTAAGTACGCTTGTCTATCCACTTGATGAGCAAGTTGTCGGTTTAATCCACCAAGGAATTTATCCAAAGTACGCTTGTATATCCACTTGATGAGCAAGTTGACTGCAAGATGTAACAATTTTTGCATATCAAAGTATGTTTGTCTATCCACTTGATGAGTAAGTTGTCGGTTTAATCCACCAAGGAATCTAGCCATTTTATCCTCCTCATCTTCATCATTGCATGCTCTATTCATAAGGGTCTCCATTTGATATGAACCACGACCAAGGAATTTCCATACCTCAAGGTCTAATTACAAGAAAGAAAGCCAAAAAACTACAACAAACCTTGTACACTTATATTCAAGCTATGGTGATCTCATCAAAGGAAATTATAAAAGACGCTAGAGACCTCTCTTATATGTTGTGCAAAGTTGAGTTTCAAGAAAGAGATGCATTAAATGTACTCTAAGTTGCATTTAATGAACCCAGCTAAATTTTGTGGAACTAATCCAAGGATGACTAATAAGCACATTTCATTCATTGCACTATCTAATTATAATTTAAATATTTGTTTGTCATACTTAAACTAGTTTTTAATATAGGAGTTAGTTATATTGTAACCCACATAGGTTACCATATTCCACCATTAACTCGAGATTTTAATATGGAGGTTATGAGTATTTCTCATTTACTAGCCAATTTAATTTGGGAGTTATGTGTCACATACGATAAGTATAAAGTCTTCTTTTCTTTAATTAGAGACATCACATCTTGGAATTAAAAATAATAGAATTTCTCTATTTTTAGCTTTGTTGAGAGCTAAAATTTTCTTTACAAATTCTTGTGTTTAGAACTTGCATGCTAGAGTCATTCAAATGGTATTGATCAAACCTCTTGTGGAGTGATTCGAATCATGAATTTAGAGACGAGTTTTCTTTACTCTTGATCTTGACCATCAAGGTAATCTGTTTCATACTTCCCCTTGAGTTGATTCCATATCATTTGGTATCAAAGCTTTAGGCTCAAGATCGGATATATGTTTCCTTGCGTTTATCTCTTTTGATCCTCAGCTATATATATATATTTTTTCAGTTTGTGTAGCATGTTCACATTCTATCTAAAAAAATATATAGCAAAAAAAAACATTATTTATGTGCTTTAATTCATGTTTAATTCATGTTGACATATTTAATTCAGGTTCTTCTCTAAGATCTTCTAAATCAATTTTCTAAGATCAATTTTCTGGTTGGTAAAGTGATTGGATTTTGCCAATGAGTTAAAGAAGAAGAAAAGAAAGAAAGAAAGCTAGCTAGCTTATTGATGTTAAATGTCTTTTTTTTTTCTTTTTTCTCTCTTGATTATTGTATGTAACTCTCATATGTTACTACATCTTTATTAATCCTTATTCATTTTCTTTTTTTAAATTCGTTTCTTTGTCGTTATTCAGATTGCTCCTTTAATACCCTTGTTTATGTGTTGAGTCTGTTGTCTATTCATTTTGAATTGCACTTAGCTCTATAACATAGCTTGTCTCACATCCCAATTTTGTTTGGTGTGTGATTTGTGTGTGCTCGATTGTGAAGNTCATTGAAGTATATTGTATGATTGATGTCTTTTGGTTCATATCGCTTGTGAGGTCCTTTTTTTTTTTTTTTTTTAACTTTCTTTTGTAGCATGGAAAATCCAGACGACAATCCTAACATTATTGATGCACGATTGAGAGAATCACAACAATGAACCATGTAAAAACTAATTCGAGGAATTGAAGAGTTGACAGATCGAATAGAAAGATTGGAGATTCAAAATCAAGCTCGAGAGAGGATTCCACTACCTGCCCAATCTACCGATCAATATGAAGAAGACAATTTTGATCAACACGAGGATAATCCATAGGCGGTTGGTCGTGGCTTGATGCGAGGGAGAGATCGTGGAAGAAGGTATCATAATTTACAACAACGAGTTCCTTTTGACGATAGAATTGATCGTAACGTGGGGAGCATCAAATTAAAACTTCCCAAGTTTTTTGGTAAAACTGATTCAGAGGAGTACCTTGAATGGGAGAAAACGGTGGAGTCAGTGTTCAACTGTCATAATTTTAGTGATGAAAAAAGGTACTTTTATGCATTGCTCAATTCAAACAATATGCTCAAATTTTGTGGGATAAATTGATGTCAAGTAGGAGAAGAAATCTTGAAGCACCAATTGATTCATGGTACGAGTTCAAAGAGTCCATGAGGAAGCGTTTTGTTCCACAATATTTTCAACGGAACAAGGCGCAAAAACTTCAAGCATTGAAACAAGGACGCAAATCTGTGGAGGATTATTACAAGGAGATGGATACATTGATGGATCAACTTAATCTCGATGAGGACAGGGAGGTTCTCATGGCGCGGTTTCTTAATGGGTTAAACACAGAAATTGCAGACAAGACTGATTTACCGCTTTATTCTGATATCGAGGAGTTGTTGCACATTCCAATTAAGATCGAGAGGCAAATCCAACAAAGGTCTCCACGGTATTCTTCTAAAACTTTTTCCAATTCTACTTCTACATGGAAAAAGGATAGTAAGAACGTTGATTATAAACATAGAAATCAAGAGGTTAATGAGAAGCCTCAAGCTAAATTTTAGAAAGGTGAGAGTTCTAGAACATGGAAAGAAAAAGTAGAAAAGTCTAACGTTCGAAATAGGGATTTAAAGTGTTGGAGATGTCAAGGGGTAGGACACTATAATAGAGATTGCCCAAACGCAAGAATTATGACCATCAAGGAGGGGAAAATTGTTACAGATGATGAGGCACATGACGACATAAATGAAGAAAATGACGAGAGAGAGGAGTTTAGTGAAGAGGACCCTACACATATATCTCTGGTTACTCGACGAGCTCTAAACACCCACATTAAGGAGGATGACCTAGACCAACGAGAGAACTTATTTCAAACTCGATGTCTTGTTCAATCTGTACCTTGTAGTGTTGCCAGTGATAGCGGTAGTTGCACCAATGTTGTGAGTTCCATTCTGGTCAAAAGACTTAATTTAAAGACACAACCACATCCAAGACCCTACAAGCTTCAATGGTTGAATGATCGTAGGGAAGTACGAGTAACTCTACAAGCTCTTGTTTCTTTTACTATTAGAAAATATGTTGTTGATGTTTTATGTGATGTTGTATCCATGCATGTTGGAGATTTACTACTGGGGAGGCCTTGCCAATTTGATCGTCGGGTAATGTATAANAAAATTGAGTTCTGCTCCCTTGCTTGCATTACCTAATTTTGAGTCAACTTTTGAAATTGAATATGATGCTAGTGGAATAGGGATAAGTGTTGTATTAATGCAAAATCAAAGACTTTTAATGTTGTTTAGTGAGAAGTNTGCAAAAGCAGAGATTGAAAAAGAATCAAGTGAAAAAAAGAGATGGAGCGAAAAGCCAAATTANGTTCGTGCAGTGCAAACCTGGCAACATTATCTTTGGCCTAAGCAGTTCGTTATTCATATGGATCATGAAAGTTTAAAATATTTGAGAGCACAAGGTAAACTCAATAGATGACATGCTAAGTGGTTAGAATTTATTGAAACATTCCTTTATGTCAAAATATAAACGAGGTAAGGAGAACATTGTTGCAGATGCTTTATCACGAAGGTATTGTTAGGTTATGGAGTCTGCTGCTTATTTATAGCTTAGTCAATGGTTATATATAATAAAGCTATATTTGGTAGATGAAATATAAATAAATTATCATAAATAGTAAATCGCTATGTATAGTAAAAAGCTATATATAGTTATATATATATATAGTAGATGGTTATATCTGGTAAAGCTATATATAGTAAGATAAACCATATATATATTCCTTTAGGTAGAGCTTTGAAAATGTACTGTATTCTGTCTTAATGTACATACTTAGAGTCATCCATACAAATTCNTGAACTCCTTGCTAAAGGGTATGTACGTGAAAGTTTGAGCCCCTGTTCTATTCCAATTACTNTTGTACCTAAGAAAGATGGTTCTTGGCGTATGTGTGTTGATTGTAGGGCTATAAACAAGATAACTATAAAGTATAGACATCCAATTCCTAGATTAGATGATATGCTTGATGAGTGGCATGGATGTAGTCTTTTGANGTTCAAAGATTGGAATTGAGAAGTTCAATGGATCCAATTTCGGTTTCTGGAAAATGCAGATTGAAGATTATTTGTATCAGAAAGGTCTTCACGAACCCCTATTGGGGGTGAAGCTGGATACCATGACTAAGGAACTGTGGAAGCTCAAAGATCGACAAGCCTTAGGGTTGATCCGANCTCTAAATCTTTAGATGATCATATTACCCATGTACGCAATGTTTTGACTACTTTAAGAAACGAATGTTTGTATGTAAATTTAAAGAAGGTAGTTTTTGCATGGAAAAAGTTAACTTTCTTGGGTTTGTAGTTTCATAAGTGAAGTAAGAAGTTTTCATGGTCTTGCAAGTTTCTACCGTAGGTTCGTTAAGAATTTAGTACAATTGTTTCATCCTTGAATGAACTTGTTAAGAAAAATGTATCCTTTATATGGGAAAAATATCAAGAACTTACTTTTAACACTTTGAAAGAAAAATTGAGTTCTGCTCCCTTGCTTGCATTACCTAATTTTGAGTCAACTTTTGAAATTGAATATGATGCTAGTGGAATAGGGATAAGTGTTGTATTAATGCAAAATCAAAGACTTTTAATGTTGTTTAGTGAGAAGTTTGACTGGTGCATCTTTGAGGTATCCAACTTATGACAAAGAGCTTTATGCTTTGGTTCGTGCAGTGCAAACCTGGCAACATTATCTTTGGCCTAAGCAGTTCGTTATTCATATGGATCATGAAAGTTTAAAATATTTGAGAGCACAAGGTAAACTCAATAGATGACATGCTAAGTGGTTAGAATTTATTGAAACATTCCTTTATGTCAAAATATAAACGAGGTAAGGAGAACATTGTTGCAGATGCTTTATCACGAAGGTATTGTTAGGTTATGGAGTCTGCTGCTTATTTATAGCTTAGTCAATGGTTATATATAATAAAGCTATATTTGGTAGATGAAATATAAATAAATTATCATAAATAGTAAATCGCTATGTATAGTAAAAAGCTATATATAGTTATATATATATATAGTAGATGGTTATATCTGGTAAAGCTATATATAGTAAGATAAACCATATATATATTCCTTTAGGTAGAGCTTTGAAAATGTACTGTATTCTGTCTTAATGTACATACTTAGAGTCATCCATACAAATTCTTTAGCCAATATTCTCCTTGCATTTTCTCTATCTTGTTCTTTGTGTTCATCTAGATCGAGTGTGTGCATTGTTGTGCGATCCTAACAACTGGTATTAGAGCTAAGCGGAAGTCACCACGATCTGTGAAGATGGAAAGTTCAAAGATTGGAATTGAGAAGTTCAATGGATCCAATTTCGGTTTCTGGAAAATGCAGATTGAAGATTATTTGTATCAGAAAGGTCTTCACGAACCCCTATTGGGGGTGAAGCTGGATACCATGACTAAGGAACTGTGGAAGCTCAAAGATCGACAAGCCTTAGGGTTGATCCGATTGACGCTATCCAGAAACGTGGCGTTCAACATCATCAAGGAGAAGACAACGTCAGATCTGTTGAAGGCGCTGTCGAATATGTACGAAAAACCGTCGGCTATGAACAAGGTGTATTTGATGCGAAGATTGTTCAATCTACAGATGTCTGAAGGTGGATCTGTTGTTGATCATGTAAATGAATTCAATATGATCGTAAGTCAATTGAGTTCGGTGGAAATTAATTTCGAGGATGAAATTAAAGCATTGATTTTGATGTCATCTTTACCTGAGTCGTAGGATACTATTGTTGCCGCAATCAGCAGTTCTCAAGGATCTGATAAACTGAAATTTGATGAAATTCAAGATGTAGTTCTTAGCGAAAGTATTCGCAAACGAGAAATTGGAAATTCATCTGGTAGTGCTCTCAGTGTTGACCAACGGGGAAGAAGTAAACCGAAAGGCCCAAACAAAGGGCAATCAAAATCAAAGAACCGAGAAAAATCTTCAGATAGACCAAACATAACGTGTTGGAATTGTGGAGAAAATTGTCACTTTCGGACAGATTGTACAAGACCAAAGAGAAAGTAGAATCACAAATCTAGAGATGATGATGATTCTGTAAATTCAGTCGAAGACATTAGGGATGCTCTAATCCTCAGCGTGGATAGTTCGATTGAATCCTGGATTTTGGATTTTCATTCGTCTCCAAATAAAGAGTTGTTTCGGAATTTCAAGTCTGAAAATTTCGAGGTGTATCTTGCCGACAACAAAGATTTGGAGATTAAAGGAAAAAGAGATGTCTGCATAAAAACTCTGGCAGGAAATCAGTGGACATTAAAGGATGTCAGATATATTTCTGGTCTCAAGAAGAACTTGATCTTTATTTGGTCAGTTGGACATAACAGGTTATGCAACAGAGTTAGGGAAGAGTTCGTGGAAGATTATGAAGGGCGCTATGGTGGTAGTACGTGGCATAAAATCTGGAACCTTATACACCACTGCAGGGTGTATGAACATATAGCTTCTGTTGCTGAGAGTGATTCAAATTCAAGTCTATGCCACAATAGACTTGGACATATGAGCTTGAAAGGAATGAAGATGCTCGCTTCAAAAGGAGTTTTAGAAGGTTCGAAATCTATTGATGTAGGTCCTTGTGAGAACTGCGTTATGAGCAAGCATAAACGAGTTAGCTTCACAAGGACTGCCAGAGAATTGAAGAAAGTTTGGTTGGAAATGATCCATACAAATGTGGAACAAGGTTCCAAGACCACGAAGCAAGTGAGAGTTGAGCTCGAGTTGCGGGGAAACTCACTTAGTGATGTTGTAGCAGATACTCATGAAACTCCTGAGACTACTGCTGAGGAACCAGATGTGGAGCAAGGTTCCACGACCACGAAGCAAGTGGGAGTTGAACTTGAGTTGTAGGGAAACTCGCTTAGTGATGTTGTAGCATATACTCATGAAACTCCTGAGACTACTGCTGAGGAACCAGATATGGAGCAAGGTTCCAAAACCACGAAGCAAGTGGGAGTTGAGCTTGAGTTGCACGGAAACTCACCTAGTGATGTTGAAGCAAATACTCATGAAACTCCTGAGACTACTGCTGAGGAACCAGATGTGGAGCAAGATCCCAAGACAACGAAGCAAGTGGGAGTTGAGGTTGAGTTACGGAAAAAATCACCTAGTGATGTTGTAGCAAATACTCAAGAAACTTCTGAGACTGTTGCAGAGGAACCAGTGGTAGAGCAAGTAACACTTGAACTGGTGTTGAGAAGATCATCCAGTACTATCGGAGTACCAGATATGTATGTACCTTCATTACACTATTTGTTGCTGATGAAAGGGAACCAGAGTCCTCTAATGAGACCCTACAGTTGGAGGATACAACCAAGTGGGAGCAAGCCATGGATGATAGGATGTCTAAGCTTCAAAAATGCATTGTACTGAGGCTGATTACGTGACAATAAGTGAAGCTGAAAAGAAGACGATATGGATGACTAATTATCTGGAAGAATTGGGCAAGAAGCGGCACGAAAAGATTCTTTATAGAGATAGTCAGCGTGTCATACAGTTGGTGAGGAACCCGATTTATCATTTAAAGACAAAACACAAAAGGTGATATCATTTCACTCGCCGGTTAGTGGAATATGGTGATGTGTTTGGAGAAGATAGAGGGTACAAAGAATCCAACAAACATGTTGACAAAATGTGATGATGTTGGAATATTGAGGTTGTGCAAAGCCTTAATTGGTATAGTGCAGTGAGGATGCTCATGATCGTTTGAGAATGAAATTCTTGGTTGACTGGATTAGTCTCCAAGTGGGAGAATTGTTAGGTTATGAAGTCTACTGCTTATTTATAGCTTAGTCAACGTGTTTTATGGGGTAAGTTAGGAACTGAAGTTGTTACATGACTACTATGCTTAGGCTGATATTGATAAGAATCTTAAGACTTGGGATGATTGTTTGCTATTTATAGAATTTGCATATAATAGGGTTGTTCATAGCACTACTAAATGCACACCTTTTGAAATTGTTTACGGCTTTAATCGTTTAACCCCCATTGACTTGTTACCTATGTCGTCAAAAGAGTTTGTGAATTTTGATGCAAATGCCAAGGTTGAGTTTGTTCATAAACTGCATGATAACTCTCTAAAAGTAGAGTCATATCAAGTCTTTTTTGTAGTTAATATTGCACTCTTATTCACCATTTACTCATTTATTATCCCATTTATTCTACTTAGTGAGCATGAAATCGATTATTGCGGTCCAACATGAAAAAAAATATGATTTGGCATAAATCGATCTTAATTGTATATTTAATTGAGTTCTGTGGTAAAATTTCAGACATTTATGTTAAACCATGTGAGAGTAGCAAATTTGGAAACAAATGGGAGATGACATGGAAATTTTAAATCCACGTCAGCAGTTCAAGTGGGTCATTGACTACCCAATGAGGAACATCCTATGTGGACTACTTATTTCTTTTCAGCCCTAAAGGGGAACCCATGCTCAATGTAAAAGGGAAAGGAAGACCAAGAGGAGGAGAGCCACATTTTGGGAAGAAAATCGAATTACACAGCAGCAGCCTCTGCTGCAGTGAACTGCTGTGAAACCAGAGAAGAAGAAGAAAACCCTAATCCTGCCGCTGTTGACAGCAGAAGGGAAAGGAGACCAACAAGGATTGATTAGGGCAAAGAGGTGGACGTGAGAGCTCAAGAGAAGGGAACTTCCATTGATGAACGGCAACAAACAGGNATTCTCTTTCCTTATTCCATCAATTTTACATGATGAAGATGCGGATTCCTCTGTTTAATTCAGTTTGTATGGAGAGCTAAACTTAATAGGGGAGGCGAGAGAGTTTTATATAGTTTAAGTATGTTGACGGTATGATTTTAGTTTATTAAAAAGTTATTAATGATTTACATGTATGTTTAATTAACTGTTTTACATACATAGTTGTTCTCTTATTCGGGAGAAGAGAGGGAGCAATGAAATCCTCTTTAATACTCTAGTTCCATAGCAAGGAGACTTGAAGGGTAATAGAAGGGTTAGGAATAATTTTTCTCTTAGAGCCTAGAAATTACAACGATTATGGAAATAATCACCATTCATGACCCTCGGAAGTGGGCTTGAGAATCTATTAAAATGAAGTAAAATCTACCACAAAACTCAACAACTTATCTATTTAATCTCTCTTAGTCGAATTTTCCTCATTATAGTTGATTTTCTCATCATTTTCTGTTTTTCGACAGCAGTGGTACTCTATTTTAGTTTTGTTTAAATAGTTAAAATCTCCAACACCCATTTGAATGTTACCCAAAAACTCACTTAATTTCCAGTGATAAAATTAACCAAAAAGATAGGTTTCTTATGGAATCGATAATTTACTTATTACTTGCTACTTGTGATAGTGTATACTTGCACTTATTCTTGTGAATTTTACATCATTTTATTATATACATCCACAAGCGATCACTGCACAAGCAAGTAAAAGAACAAATTGAGAAGTAAAATTCCAAGGTTGCCACCCGAATTAATAAAGGACACAAGATTATCATCTTCAAGCCAGGAGATTGGGTTTGGGTGCATTTCCAAAAAGAAAGATTTCCTACTCAAAGAAAATCTAAGCTGTTACCACGAGGAGCTGGACCATTTCAAGTTCTTGAGCGTATCAACGACAATGCTTATAAAATTGATTTACCAGGTAAGTATGGTGTTAGTGCAACTTTTAATGTTGTTAATTTGAGTTCTTTTGATGTAGGTGATGGCGGGGATTCAAGGACGAATCCTTCTCAAGAGGGAGAGAATGATATGAACCACGACCAAGGAATTTTCATACCTCAAGGTCCAATTACAAGGACGCGAGCCAAGAAGCTACAACAAACCTTGTACACTTATATTCAATCTATGGTGAGCTCATCAAAGGAAATTCTAGAAGACGTTGGAGACCTCCCTTATATGTTTTGCAAAGTTGAGCTTTAAGAAATATATGCATTTCACTTCAAGTTGCATTTAATAAACTCAGCTAAATTTATGAAACTAGTCCAAGTATAATTTAAATATTTATTTGTCATATTTAAACTAGTTTTTAAATAGGAGTTAAGGTTATATTGTTACCCACCTACGTTACCATATTCTACCATTGACTAGCCATTTTGATAGGGAGGTTATGGGTATTTATTAGCCAATTTAATTTGGGAGTTAATCAATAGGTTAAGTTGTAAATGGTAAAGGTTTTTTTTTTCTTAGACACATCACATTTTGAAATTAAAAAGAATAGAATTTCTATTTTTGTAGCTTTGTAGAGAGCTAAAATTTTTTTTTTTTTTTTTTTTGTTGCAAATTCTTGTGTTTATAACTTGCATGCTAAAGTCATTTGTCATTTCTTGTGGAGTGATTCAAATCACGAGTTTAGAAATGAGTTTTCTTTAATTCAAATCACGAGTTTAGAAATGAGTTTTCTTTACTCTTGATCTTGAGATTCAAATCACGAGTTTAGAAATGAGTTTTCTTTACTCTTGATCTTAAGCCATGATCTTGATATCAAGTTTATCCGTTCCATATTTTCCGTTATATCAACTTTTGATTCTATATCAACTTTTTGTTAAATTAATATATATATATATATATATATAATAATATACCATGAATTATATGATATTTGGTAAAATAATTATTATATTGCCGTTTAAATATAAAATATGTCCGTAAATTAATTAGTTATATTCACCCTAATATCCATTGGGTAGCTAAAACTAGTTTTATAAATCATAAAATATATTATATCAAAAATATATCTGAAAATATAAAATACAACTTTATTTAGGGTTTAGGTAAAGTATATTATATAGGTAAGTGATTTAAAATCAAAATGAAAAGTATAATTTAAAACTAAATAAAATGATTAAAAGATCCACTCTAGAACAAAAATGAACCAACAATTTAACTGGGCTTGGAGGGGTGCGCCAGGCCCATGCAGTAGTGCAACGCAAGGGCGACGCTCGAAGGCCCAGGTAGCAAGCTACCTTGGTGGGCCATCCCCCATAAAAAATTAATTTAATACCATATGGGCCGATGGCCCACGTATCAGATATTAAACTGATAATAACAGATACTACACTTGATCTTAGCCAAAAGGCCGAGAAAGGAATGAATTGTTAAGACATCTTCGGCGTCTTTTATAGTAGCGTATGGTGTAGGCATTCAAGTCATTTCCGATGTGGGAGGATCTCTCTCTCTCTTTCAAGTCATTTTCTTTTAATTCGTTTTTTTCTTCATTTTCTCTCCAAATTTTATCCACCGTTAGATCTTAAAACTAGATCCAATGGCCTCAATTCGTCTCACTTGATATATCAATAGTATACCAAAACCAAATCATGTATACCCTTGATATACCAATATTCATATAATGTATGTTAGACGAACATTTAANAAATCATATAAAATTGATAAATAACATAATTGAATACGATAAATTAAAAACGATAAAACATTACTATATCAATATTCATATAAAGTATATCGTACATATATTGACTTTTCATTAAAATTATGGCCTAAAACAACACGACAATGATTTAAAATATGTGACAATTTAATTTTTTTTTAGGTCTGTTGAGGATGGTTGGAGTTTTATATTAACTAATTAGGAAGAAATTACAAGAATATAATTAAGAGACACTATCTTCATTGATACGAGATCATTTGGAGAACAAAAAGCAAATCTACATGCTTTATGCTCAAAATGGGTAATATCGTAACCATTGTGGAGGTTCATTGTTCCTATCCTAGTTAGTGATTTTGTAAATTCTATGTCAAAAAAAAGCTTTTGAACGAGCATCGATATGCTATTATTATGCACTTTGCTATTGATACAACCGTAGATATACATGTAAATCTCATAAACATGACTATTAGGGGTGTACATTCAACCCGACAAGCCGGTGTTGGCCTTTTGGCCCTTGATCTCACTTTAATTAATTTCAATTAATTAATTGATGTTTTAATGATAACAAATCTACTTTTTAATTATTAACTATCTTCAGTATTTTGAACTGTCTACAGTATAAGGTTGGGAATAACGATTTCAACGACCTTTCAATTACTCAAATCAGAGCTAAAACGAAGAAATTACAATCGAGACAACATACCCGACGTGATGATGTGTCAGCAAAATCAAAATGATTGACAAATCAAAATATATCAAAGTATGACATTTATAATTTTGGGAGATTAACAAAGGGTGGAGTTTCTTTTCTTATTATTATTATATTTTTAAATAAAATTATTTTTACAAAATATAAATTTGAATCTAACCGTACTCACATCGATTTTTATTATTACTATATTATATTATTATATTATTATATTTTAAAATTTTGATAGTTACTCACATATTTTTTATTATTATTATATTATTACATTTATAATAAATTTTGAATTTCATTTGATCATTACTCACATAACTTTTTATTATTATTATATTATATTACTATTATATTAAAATTTTGAAATAAATGAATTTAGAAAATTTTCTTATTTATTTACTTTTAATCTCCACCTTCCATTATTCCTAACACAATCCAATGGTCAATATTCAATCCTACATTTTGCCACTTTTCTCCTCTATATAAACTCATCTTCCCCACATTTTAAAATACACAACTTACATACATTCTCCAATCCTCATTTGTTCAAAGTCTCCATTGTTTGTTGCTCTCTCCAAGCTTACAAGTTTATTTCTTTTCATCTTATTCTTGAGAGGGATTATTATTGTATTGTGAGGAAATAGTTGTGAGTATCCCAAATTGTAAATCTACTCTTTGAGAGAGTTGTGGTGTGTTATTATCAAACTCAAATACTTGTATCGGTTTGATCCTGCGCCGTGGAAAGGATTGAGTTTGCTCTTGAACTCGTAAAAAGAGCGGTGTAGCGGTTTGGCTCAGATCCGTGGAAAGAGTCGAGAAAGTTCTTTATTCAAATTCCCAAGAGGCGCTTGGGGAGTGGAGTAGGTCGAGTTTGACCGAACCACTATAAAACTACGGTGTCATTTTCTCTAACTCTTTCATATTTAATTTCAAAATTATTATTGTGATTTATTGCATGTTCTACTTGATTATTGTTTTGACTTGAATTACTTTGTTATAGTAATTATCATCTTCTCCTTATTTGTAAAAAGTTTCATCATTAGAAAAATTAATCACGTTAAAACCCTATTCACCCCCCTCTAGGATTGCCATACCGATCCAACAGCCGGACCAACCCAACCTGAACTATAAGGGTTGGGTTGGGTTGGATTAGCATTTTGAGTAGAGTTGGGTTTATTTTTTTTAACCTGAATTAAATCGGTTCGGTTTTGGTTCGTAGGCAAAACCTTTTGAGCCAAAAAAAAAATATATTAAATATATTTTAAAAAAAATCATATTAACGGATTTGTTAAGGTGGTATTACGTCAGTTTAAGAATACTCATGCTTGAGTTCAACGTTAGGCAAATATATGTTTCTTTTATATTATTTTTAATTTATTTAATTTTTATGTTTCTTTTATATTATTTTTAATTTATTTAATTTATTTATATTATTTTGTTAGGGTAACAATTATCTTGTTATTTAATTTTATATTATTTTTAATTTATTTAATTTCTTTTATATTATTTTGTTAGGGTAACAATTATCTTGTTGTTTAATTTTATATTATTTTTAATTAATTTAATTTATTTTATATTATTTTGTTATGGTAATTGTTATTTAATTTCTTTTATATTATTTTGTTATTTAATTTCTTTTATATTATTTTGTTATTGTAACAAATATTTTGTTATTTTATTGTTAAAATTTTCGCTCGTTATTTTTTTTTAAATTTAATTTCTTTTATATTATTTTGTTATTTAAAAAATATATATGATAACTCGAACCTAACTCGAAAATAGAGAGTTGGGTCGGTTGAGTTGGGTTGAGTTACTCATTCTAATTTCTTTTATATGTGTTATTTTATTGTTACAGGTTTGACAACTCCACCCCAAATATATGTTTCTTTGATATTATTTACCCCAAATATATGTTTCTTTGATATTATTTTATTGTTTTTAATTTATTCCATTTGTTTTATATTATTTTGTTATTTTATTGTTACAATGACAACCTAATCCCCAAATATATGTTTTTTTTTTATATTATTTATATTATTTTTTATTTAATTTTTTTATATTATTTTGTTATTTAAAAAAAAAATGACAAACCCAACCCGAAAATAAAGAGTTGGGTTATGAAAAGTTGGTTGTGAAAAGTTTCGGGTTGGTTTTTTTTTTTTTTTTT
>NC_036652.1:4556857-4571641 GCF_002806865.2 Cucurbita pepo subsp. pepo
TGAAAAGTTTCGGGTGGTTTTTTTTTTTTTTTTTGTTATTTTATTGTTATAATTTTGATAACCCAATCTGAAAATAGAGAGTTGGGTTGTGAAAAGTTTTGGATTAGATTGGTTACTAATCCTAATTTTTTTTATATTATTTTGTTATTTTATTTTTACAATTTAGCAATTTTGCTGGGTGTTTTTTTATTGAATTTATTTATTTATTTTTGTAAATAATTATAGATTGATTGATTTGTTTAAATAAAACTTAAAAACAATATCACAACCCAACCCGAAAATATAGAGTGTTGGGTTGTGAAAAGTTTACAGGTGAGTTGGGTTGGGTTACCAATTCAATCAACCTCCACTTTTGGGTTGGGTAAAAAAAAAAAATATTTCAACCCAACTCCACTCCGACTATATTTGTAATTTTATTTTTCCATTTATTATAATTTTTTGTTTGGTAATGATTTGTTAACTTTATGCCTTTGTACGGAAGAACACAGCCCGCCAAAACACAAAGGTTTGAAAAGAATTTAAATATGTGTAACGTTTTATTTAAAGGACAAGTAATTATCCGTTTATATGAGTTCAAATGAAAGTCGAGTCATATAAAAACCGTCCAAACGTGCTCCCGTTAAATCGTGCAACATTTGCTCCCACAACGCTGATTCCAGAATCTTCGAACTTCAATTCTATTCCAAACACGCAAAAATAGCTCTCCTTATGTTCTTCGACGTCTTCTCCTTCTTCACTCTGATCATACTCACTTTGCTCTCGGTGATCGTCTCCCATGCTTCGAATTCGAGCTCTTCTTCTACTTGTGTAGTGAAAGATACAGAGGAGGACGCTGAACTCCGCGAAATGGCTACCATGGAGAGCTTGATCGGCCTCGTTAACCGTATACAGAGGGCTTGTACTGTTCTTGGTGATTATGGCGGTGATTCTGCCTTGCCTACTCTTTGGGAGGCTCTTCCATCCGTCGTCGTCGTTGGCGGCCAGGTAAATTGTGCTGTGACTTTTATTGATCTGTAGATTGTGTGATGCTTGTCTTTGTATGGTACTGTTTTTGGATGCATGTGCATGTGTGTTTTTTTTCAGGTGGTTTTTCTTGCATGCGAGGTTAATTTGTTGTGCTCGGTTTGAAATGTAGAGCTCCGGAAAATCATCAGTATTGGAGAGCATCGTTGGTCGTGATTTTCTTCCCAGGGGATCAGGTAAGTCACTGTTGGTTCTAGTTTTGTTTTCTTTCAGAAAGAGGTAAAATGATCAAAGTTGAGTTTCGAGGTGTGGAGCTATGGAAGAAACAATTGCATGAAAATTTCTGCTAATTTTTGTGGTTATTATTCTCTATAATTAGTCAGATTGAGTCGCGCGGTCATACCACAAGAACAATCAACAGAGTATGTAATGGAAAAGGAAAAACAATAAAACTATAAGAGCAAGAAGAACTCATGTAAACGATTTTAATGATTCGGTCATGAGATCTTTGTTCCATGTTAATGTTAGTCGAAGAACTTTTTCTATCAGTGACTAGAAGAATACAGATTCTGAAGGGAACAGTAAACCTCTATCCGGAGAGTTATATTCAATTAAATTGGAATTTACTACTATTATCGAAAAGATAGAAATACCTTACTGGTTTCTGAACTGAAAGAAACCTCTATAATAAATCATATTCAAATTTCTGCTGCCATAGCAGGCTTTTGATCCAAAGATTAACGATGTCCCTAATACACAATAAGGAAATAATTAGATAAACTCACCAACTGATAATTTTATTTTCCAGGAATTGTTACGCGGAGGCCTCTAGTTTTGCAGCTCCAGAAGACAGAACCAGGAAGAGAGGAGTATGCAGAATTTCTTCATCTGCCCAAGAAAAAATTCTCAGACTTCTGTACGTCATTTTGTTTTTTTAATATTATAAATGGTACTCATTCTGTATTTTAGACTTTAAAATATCGTCAGGTTGGTTGATGAATAAGTTACTTTAATGTTCCTTAGAAAAGTTTCAGTCAGAAAAGTTATCTTGCTGTCAATTTCATATTTAGTTTCAGAGTACTTCCTGTTATGCTAATTTCATTACTCGAGGGGAAATAAGTACTCTAATTTTGTAGTTTTTCAAGGAAATTTTCAGTTTTAAATAACCTTTAGCAGCTTTTCATAAAAAGAGAAAATAAATAATGTTTCAAAAAACGAAGTACGTATTGATTTTTTTGTGAACTGTTTGTTGTATACTACTGCTTAGTACAAGTTCTTTCCCTGAAAATTTTACCTTCTCTAAAAAAACCATTAGTTTTAGCGTTTCTATAAATGTTAGATGAAAACATCTGTAAAACAAATTAATGGAGATATATTAGGATTCAAATTCACGTACACTTAGTCATGGAAGTTCAAAAGTTTAGGAACTCCTAAATTCCATAGTATCTCCACTTATCTCTCACTGTCTTGCACCACAAACAAAGTTGAACGAGAGCAAGCTGCTTTAAAATTTTAACAGGTGTTGGGATGTCTCTGTAGATACATACACATCGTGCTGCTTGAAATGTCTGCAATATATTTGAAATGTAAGATGTAGTAGTTCCTAAGTTTACAAAGCCGTATGCTATGATGTATATCTTATCACGTTTTCCACTATCGAATCAAAACCAATGAAATGAAAATTTAAAGCCTTACCCTAAAGGGATCCATATCAGTAAAATTATCTAGATATCTTCTCTGATATCATTGTTAACTTCTCTTAGTTTTTTGCAGCAATGGTTAGGAAGGAAATTGAAGATGAAACTAATAGTTTGACTGGGAGATTAAAACAGATTTCTCCTGTTCCAATTCATCTTAGTATCTACTCTCCAAATGGTAACAAATCTAGATTTCTAGTGTGGTTCTCATTATTCAGTGACATCTGTTTTCTGTATGGTCAATGATTCTTCCAGCTGTACCTTCACTAGTTTCTTGCCTTACTGGTTTTTACTGATGAGTCATTAGTTTTTGTATTCATTGTAGCTAGTACATTATACATCGAGATGTGTTCTTTTTATTATGCCACATTTTAAAATTTGATTAGGTGAGAAATGTTACTACATTATTAAGTGATAAATCATAATTTTACATTGGATAGATGTATCATTTCTGTTTCCTTTGACCCTATATCTAAAAGACTTAGTGCCACGTTTCTAGAATGATTATAATTTCAAAGCACGCTTCTGCTTGGTTTGCCTGTTTGTTTCATAGGATATAATTGTGGAATTCTTCCTCTTAATGAATTTCATCCATATTATTACACTTCACATCAGATGCTGTTTTTTCACATTCTTTTGGTTTGATAAGACAAGTATTCAAAATAATATTGCCTAGTTTGATGAAGAACTGAACTATATATAGGATAGATATTCTGTTTCTGATGACTTTGACATTCATCTCCAAGAATCAGCTATCGCATTTCTAGGATAGTCATTATTTCTTAATATGGTATTATGATTCTGCTTTCTTTGCCCATTTGTATCATCAATTGGATAATTCATGCATTATTTTCATGAATGAAGTTAATTCGTATTATTATGTATTCTTCTCTGTGTTAACTGATGATGAAAATCTTTTTGGTTTCTTAATGTTAATCTGATCGCAGTGGTCAATTTGACACTGATAGATTTGCCTGGTTTAACAAAGGTTGCTGTAGGTAAACTTCCACCATTTCATTATAAACCATTATAAAATAACATCACAAGTTCCAACCTTATTTTGAGAGGTTAATAAATTTATTTGCTGCAGAAGGACAGCCTGAGAGCATCGTTCAGGATATTGAGACAATGGTCCGTACTTATGTCGAAAAGGTAAGGAAATATCTTTTGCTATAAACTTTTTGTTGCCAGTTTTACTGGAGTTACTTCTTTGAAATTGTTTTCATTGGAGATAAAATAAAGTAGATTCGCCTGAAAATTGTGTGTGCTGGACTGTGAAGAGACAATCAAACTCATATGGAAAAATAGAAAATGGAGTTAATTAAACAAAGATTTATGATTTTTCCGGCAATTTTTGCTCCATTTCCTCCCTTAATTGTACTATAGAATATTGAAATACTGCCTTGGATAAAATCAATGAAGTATTGACATCCCAGTTCAGTAATTCTTCCTCAAACTTAGGATACGAGTTGCAGTTCTTAAGACATTAATGGAATTTGCATTTTACTAATAAAAATACAATCTGGAGAAAAGCTGGGAGAGTGTTTATTTTGAAATTTCCAGCAAGCTGAAGTTTCCTGATCTGATTAAGGATAAATTGAAAACTTGACTGCAGCCAAACTGCATTATTTTGGCCATAACTTCAGCTAATCAAGATATTGCAACGTCTGATGCTATTAAACTTTCTCGAGAGGTTGACCCCACANTTTTTTTTTTTTTTTTTTTTTTTTTTTTTTTTTTTTTTTTTTTTTTTTTTTGCCGATGTCTCCAGTTATGAATGAATTATGCAGTCTTATATGCATGTGTTTTTGTAATGCATGCTTATATCTGTCTTTCTCTCTCTGTTATTTCCTAGGTGAAAGGACATTTGGGGTGCTGACAAAGCTTGATTTGATGGATAAAGGAACAAATGCTTTGGAAGTAAGGACCTAGTTTTTTTTACGTGTTCAACTCTATATTTTAGTGATCACTTGCCCATTGAATGATGCAACTTTATTTATTGGGTTCTAAAATTACGTGATTCATTGAGATTGCTCTATTGATGTTATTTCATAAAAATTTACAATAATATCAAGCACCACATGTGTTGTAGCCAGAAATGTTGTAAATGTAATTAATTCCTTGAAAAATTAATTCTAGAATGAGTTTAAGCCCATTCAAATAGGTTTTAGGCAGATACCCCTTCAAAACTGATTCCTAATTTAATGCACGGTAAATTAGACCCAAAACCCACCGAGGCCAAAATCAGTTGAAAACAATTGAAATATTAAACATAGAGTGCAAGGAAGATACCTGGTTACACCATTATGGGAACGAAAAAGCATATTGAGAAAGCAGGGCATTGCGTGAGATGCATATAGTTATGTTACTAACCGGACAGAGAGTTGTTTATAATTGATATTTTAAAATGTTTTAAAATTGACATGATATATAGCAAGCACGTATTATATGGTAAATATGTGCAGTGTGCTTAAGTTTGTTCTATTTCAATCATTGAAATGATGGTATTGCAATAATCTTATCCTTGCATATGCCTTTTTAACCAACCATACTCTTTAACTAAACTAATTCTAGCTAAGTAGGAAAAATGATTTGGGCGTTTTTATTGTTTCGTTTAGGTGATCAATTAATCATGCTTCACAAAACCATCCCTTATAATGTCCACAAACTTCAATCATTTTGCTAATATCCATCGGCATTATTCTATTCCTTATCCAATAGCCATATATAATATAGCATTGATTTACAAATGCTAGAGGAGATTCTGGTGGATGCCTGATGGCCAGCTTTGAAGATTTTTTCACATCTTCTGTGAAAGTGAACTTGTTGAATAACTAAGTTCTGAGTTCTCTCCATTCCACATCATTTCTATTTAGGAAGAGATTGGTATTGTATCAGGATCAGAATACTTCTTAATAATTGATAGATGATGCCACAAACCCTTGGGTTGACCATTCATATGTGTTGATAGATAACTTTGTGATCCCCATTTCTCTATTCCTGCATCCCTTATCATTCCTGCATCTGCCTCAAAATTGCTCTTTGAAGGTTCTTGAAGGAAGGTCCTATCGACTTCATCACCCTTGGGTTGGAGTTGTCAATCGTTCTCAAGCTGATATCAATAAGAATATTGACATGATTACTGCTCGGCGAAGGGAACGTGAATTTTTTGCTTCTAGTGTTGACTACAGACACTTGGCTGACAAAATGGGGTCAGAGTATCTAGCAAAACTTCTCTCAAAGGTTGAGCTGAGATGCATTTACATGCTGACTCGGTCATTAATTCATTATTCTCTTTATTCCTATCGGCATCATAAATAACAATCTCAAATTGACATGATTTCAGCACCTAGAGTCTCTGATAAAAACACGTATGCCAGGCATTGCATGCTTGATTAACAAAAGCATAGACGAAATTGAAGCTGAGCTTCATCAGCTTGGGAAGCCTGTTGCAATTGATTCTGGGGTAATCTTTTATTTCTTGTTCAATAACTCAGATCTAATTTTCTTTGCTATTAACTAATTCATTTGTCTGACACATAACAGGCTCATTTACATACTATCCTTGAGCTTTGCCGTGCTTTTGACCTGGTGTTCAAGGATCATCTCCATGGGGGGTATACAATATATGCTCTCTATTAAATTTTTATCAGCAAAAGCGTTTTGATCAAGTTCTGTTTGATAATCAATATGTATGTATTTACCAATTCATTGTTCATTGCTGTGCAGGCTTGTCAAGGCAATTATATATGTGTTTTTTGTTGTGCATGTTTCTGTTATCTTCTGCACGACGTACTATTTACTTTTCTAGTAAACTTAATGTTACTTATGAAAGGTTCACTTTATATGTGATGTTATCTTCTTCAACTACATAGCTGGACTAGGATTATGGTTAGTTGTGTTTTTCTCATAACCATTTTTCTTTAAATCTTAGGCGACCTGGTGGTGATCGGATATATAGTGTTTTTGATAATCAGCTCCCTCATGCTCTGAGAAGGCTTCCCTTTGATCACTACCTTTCACTGCAAAATGTGAGGAAGGTGATATCGGAGGCTGATGGATACCAACCTCATCTGATTGCGCCGGAGCATGGTTATCGACGCCTTATTGAAGTTGCAGTCAATTATTTTAGAGGTCCAGCTGAAGCTTCAGTAGATGCTGTAAGTGCCACCTGTTTCTCCCATGCTGTGTTTTCCTATTGATGTGAGCGGTTATTGTTATCATTATTATCATTATTATTTTTTTTGCATTTGGTAGATTCAGTTGATACATTTTATTGATTGATGGTGGGAGAATTTCATTGGAATGATTTTATGTGTTAGGGATCACGAATCTCCACAATGGTATGATATTGTCCATTGTCCTCTTTGAGCGTAAACTCTCTTAGCTTTGCTTTGGCTTCCCCAAAAGGCCTCGTACCAATACTAATGGAGATATAATCCTTACTTATAAATCCATGATTATTCCCTTAATTAGCCAACATGGACTCTCTCCCAACCATCCTCAACAAACAAATATATCTCTACTTTACGAAATATCTATCATATATATGTCTACCAGATTTTTTACTATAAATAGTCATCAGTTCCATATCCCAACAATGTGAAGTATGGCATGAGAAAATACGTGCTTTTAATTTAATGGTAAACTACGTAATTGACTATCAAATAGTAAAAATAGAATTCCCTATTTGTTGTATTCTATCGGATTATGCCTTGTGATTGTGTGCATGTAAAGCAGTGGATTATTTTAAGCTTATCAAACATGCGTTGGTTTTTAGTCCTGTTCTCAAACTTGTCCCTCGGGTACTTTCAGGTTCATTCCATTTTGAAGGAACTTGTTAGAAGATCACTGGCAGAAACTCAGGTCCAAGTCAACAATGTTACATTCTGGTAATGCTAAATGAATAACCATAGAATCATCTGAGCTAATATCTTGAAATGGAACAGGAGCTGAAGCGCTTTCCCACTCTCCAAGCTGAAGTTTCAAGAGCTGCAAATGAAGCGTTAGAGAGATTTCGAGAAGATAGTAAAACGACAACCTTGCGATTGGTTGACATGGAATCCTCCTACATAACAGTCGATTTCTTTCGAAGGCTCCCACAGGATGATGAAAAGGGAGGAATCCCACCAGCTGCAGCTTCCATAGATAGGTATACGGAGACACATTTCCACCAGATAGCATCAAATATTACCTCTTATATCAGGATGGTGTCTGAGACACTGAGGAACAGTATTCCAAAGTCTGTTGTTCATTGTCAAGTCAGGGAGGCAAAGCGATCGATATTAGATTACTTTTATGTGCAATTGGGACAAATGAAGGTATTGAACTTATAGCTGAAAGCCCATTTTTGATCACTTGGAAATACGTTTTATGCTACTGCTTGATTGTTTTGTAGGGTAATCAACTTGCAGCTCTTCTTAACGAAGATCCTGCTTTGAGGGAAAGGCGACAGCAATGTATCAAAAGGCTTGAACTACATAAATCTGCAAGGGATGAGATTGACTCAGTCTCATGGTCCTGATAAGGACAGGTAAAAACTGCACCAGCAAATCTTTCTAATGCAATGGTAAGCATTATATGATCAAATTTTGGTGTATATGAGTGTAAAGCTTGTTTTTCTTAGATTAGGTCCCTTCCTCTTTCTTGCAAGTCTCCGATTTTTGCTTGATTTGTGCCTTTTGTCCTTCCTTGTTTCCCAAGTCTTTTGTCTTTCCCTTGAAACTTTTGATCCATTCAAGTAATTCATTGGGTAAGAAAGGAAATGATTAATTCCGGAACTTATGTCACCTCTCCTTCTAGTTGTTTGTGGTGGCTTTGTTTTTCCTTAGGTTTAGATGGGGAATGTTAACACAAGGAAAATAATTTGGTTTCCTAACAAGTCTTCAATACGAATTTGAGAAACATTTATACTATGGGCTTTAAGGTTATATTATTATATTTTGGCCAAGTTTGGTGAAATATCTCGGACTATTAGTGAGGACTACTGTTAAGATTTACCCAAAGTGGGACTTTAACCCAATTATAGGGACTAAATATTATTTTAATATAGATTTGAACTTCTAATCTTTTGATCAAAATAGTTTGGTTTACCACGACTCTTCATAGTTGTATGATATTGTCAACTTTGAGAATAAAGCTCTCGTGATTTTGTTTTTGGTTTCTCCAAAAGACCTCGTACAAATGAAGATGTATTCCTTACTTATAAATTCATGACCAACTCCTTAATTAGTCAATGTGGGACTCCCTTCCACCAATTCTCCTCTCGAACAAAGTACGCCATAGAGCCTCTTATGAGGAATATGGAGCCTTCGAAAACGAAATCAGAGAGCTTGGATTGCCATATGGAGCCTTCAAACAGCCTCCCTTTAATTGAGGCTCGACTTCTTTTTCTAGAGCCTTTGAGCAAAGTACACAATTTATTCGACACTTGAGTCACTTTTGACTACATCTTTGAGCTCACAACTTTTGTTCGACATTTGAGGATTCTATTCACATGGTTAAGTTAGGGGCATGACTCTGATACTACGTTAGAAACCACGACTCTCTGCAATGGTATGATATTATCCACCTTGAGCATAAATTTTCATGATTTTACTTTTGGTTTTCCCAAAAAGCCTCGTACCAATGAGATGTATTCCTTACTTATAAACCGATGATTCTAGGACTCTTCCTCTACGATCTTCAAGAGTCAAACATTAGGGATCGGAACCTGCTTGGATAAGGGAGAGGAATTTTCTTTTTGGATCTCATTTTCCACTTAAACAGTTGAGAGACGCAAGGAATCTATGATAGGGTGGAATAAAATACTCCATAATGGATTCCATGTCATGAATGATGATGGATTTCTTCTCTCCAGTCTTAGCCTCCCTTCGATTGCAAATCTCTGTCGGCACCAAAAAGTTCTTTGCCGTCCTTTTCTAGCCCTTTGTTAATTGTCAACCAGCATAATTCCATATGCCTAAAAAAAGGTCAATCTTGGCCTTCTTCAAATGCCCCTATAATTTCTTTCCATTAGTAGTAGGCTGCTAATTTCTACCCCCATTGAAACCTAGATGTGCTCAAGATTCAATGAATCCCGAAAATTATTGAGGGGTCGTTTCTTCTTTCTTTCATTAACATTTTTTCGTGTGCTTGCATTGACGTAGTTAATCATGAACTCTCCGTAAATAAGTCGTTAGGATTGTCGAGTCTAATCATTCTATAGGCGGCTTTGTTTGATATCAAGTTATAGGACATATTGGTACTAGAGAGACAGTGTTGGGGCACGAGGGCATTTATATTAATAATATCGAACTCGAGTATTGACATGTCGATAAAATACGAAGATATTGCATTTGATCTGAAATTGATCTAGTGGAAACCAAACAGACTCTCAATGCAGGATGTGAAAAGTAAGACATTTGACAACACCTTTTCAGTGCAAAACCACCAAACTTTTTTCTGATATTAGGCAAACCAATTCAATTGGGTATTTTCTTACTAAAAAACCCTTTGAAGTTCTTTAGGTGAGTCAATGGCTCCGTGGTTTGGTTCAATTTTGTCTGTCTTGATCAAATAATTGCAATTCTAGGCTATAACTTATCCTAAAGTCTGAACTTCTCACGCTCTTGACATGATCAACTTCGAAGATGTTGCCCAAAAGGATTATATATATATATATATATATATATATATATATATATTAATGGGAGAAAGGCAGCTGAGAGAGATAGATCTTAATCTTAATTACTTTATATTATAATCAATCCAAATGGCTCAATTATTTGACTTATGTTGAACTTAAATTATGTCTAATACATGCTTAATCTTTCTATTTCTAATGTATTCTTTTACAGGTCATTGTTTTTAATATATTATTAATACTCACCCTAGTTTAAAATATTAAGACTCGACTTGTTAGATATTACGGAGGTTTAGTGAACACCATGTTGAATCTCTCTACCATTTCCTTCTCTTTCACTTTGGCCAATATGAGTTTACTAAGTACTAGCCGCTTTATCAGGGAATTTTCCATCTTAGGAGGAGCTTTCCAAAGAAATAGCTTAAGTCGCAAATGCTGATTTTGTATAAATTTTTCAAAATTAAGAAATTCATTAGAATGTTGGATGAAAAGTTGACTGAAAAGTTGACTATGTAAAAGAAGTGAGTAGATGGCTTACTAGTTTAAGTTTGAAAGAGTCTAACTATTGTTTGTCAAACATTTTAATAGGGTTTTAATAGATTTGAGAGTAATTTTGAAACGTTTAACAAGACCTTGAAACATGTCTTTTCAAGTGTTAGTAGTGGGACGTTTGGTCTATCGGAGAAGGTTTTTGGTGACAACACTTGGAGATATTATAAGAAAATTCCGACATGAGTAACGAGAAATTCTATGAAAAACACGAGCGTCCACTTTCTACATACAATTAATCTACACAGAGTGAATCAATCCATAATAAACTCTTGAAAGGACGATAACTTTTGAATTAGTTTACCTCTTTTTTACAATTCAGGCTTAAAAATATGCTCTATTAAACCACATTTAAGATTGAAAATACAACAAACCGTCAATTACGATATATATTATAAGCTAACTTTTGTCTTTTGATGATTATAATCACTAACAAAAGAAGTAATACTTTATGGTGGGAAAGTGGTCTTTGTTTCTTGTCCACCAACACCCAAAAAGGAATTCAAATGGACCAAAAAAGGCTAAGGCCAACACAATTCCACTAACCATTTTTAAAATTACATTCAAATTCTTCGGCATAAAAAAAATATATACAACGAAAGCCGAAGGAAATCGGATAGGAATAACCCAAATTTCACTATAAATACTCCAAAAACACTGCCCATTTCAATTCATCACCACATCTTCAAATTCCTTTCCCATTCTTAAAGCTTCTGCTACTCATTTCATTATGCCTCTCTCTTCTCTCTCTTCGGTTTCTGTTTTCGTAATAACTTTGCTTCTCATGCAAAGGGTCTCGGAGAGTGCCACGTGTAATGACTGTTTCACTCGTTCTCGAGCTGCCCATTACCCTAATTCAGAAGAACAAGGAACGGACCGTAAGTACTCGCTCTTAATCTCATATTGGTTAATTTCAAGTTTGTCTCTCTTTGGTTTATGAACTTAATATTATGTTTAGTATACTCGTAAATTCGGTAAAATATTGAATAAATTGACTTATTAGACAAAAAAAAAAAAAAATTATTATTATACAATAAATTAAAAATTCAAAAACATATATTAATTAGAAATTTTTAAGTTAGAAAATTTGTTGCTTTTTTGGCAGATGGAGCGTGTGGGTATGGAACCTTTGGAGCAACGATCAACGGTGGAGATGTTGCAACTGCATCTGAACTTTACAGAGATGGCCTCGGTTGTGGAGCTTGCTACCAGGTGACATAAAATGGTGTTTAAAATCTTTTCTAATATACTTTTTTTTCCGACGAATTAAAAGTGAGTCGGGTTCATATAAATAAAAACTTTATAGGTACCATAATTCTTTTAAAAAATAATTCAAATTTATTATTATTCTTCAAACTAATTCTTAAAACTAAAATTTTCTTTATTATAAAAAATTGAGTCAATAATATAAATGACTGAAGCCAACCCGACTAAATATTTTATACTTAGTATGATTCATTAATTATTTAGGTAGAATAGCTTAAGTTGAAAAAAGTTATAACCCGAACAATTTAATTTGGTCTAAACATGTCTGGTTGAATTGTTCATACGATATAATATTTTGTGAACAGATAAGGTGCGTAGACAGTGAGTTGTGCTCGGAGGAAGGAGCCATGGTGGTGATAACCGATCAAGGGTCAGGCCCAGGCGACTTTATAATGACCCGAAGAGCCTACGCTCGCTTGGCTCAAACCGCTGATGCTGCTGCTTCTTTGTTAGCCCTCGGTGTTATTGACATTGAATACAAAAGGTCAGTTTCCCTTTTTTTTCTTCTCTATGTCGAAATAACAATAATTTTAATTTTGGTCTACAAAATTTATCAAAAGAAAATTAAAAAGATGCCCGACTTTTCTTTCTGAAAAATTATTTGAAGAGATCGTCACAACGTGATCAACAGTTTTCATCGTTGAAAATATTTTGAAATCTAGTGGTTATTAGAGAATTTGTGAATCCACACCATCCATAGTTATTAGGAGACAATCACGAGTCGTGGGACAATCACAAGAGAGATTTTTTTTTTGTTTTTTTTTTGTTCAGGAAGTACACAAATCGACACTTTGAGAGAAAACTATTTCCCTCACTTGGTGAGATCTCACATCGGTTGGAGAGAAGGACGGGTGAATTGTGAGATTCCACATTGGACCGGAAACCTCTCCTTAACAAAAATACTTAGAGGAAGTCCGAAAACAAAAGTCGGAAGAGCGACAATATTTGCTAGTAGTGGGCTTGAGTTATTACATTAAAAAAAAAAAAAAAATATATATATATATATATATATATATCATTCTTGAATCTAAAATATTTTTTTAGGAGATATTTATTCACAAATATTCGACATAAATTTTGAGAGGTCTAATATATACATTTAAGTACCGTAAATACTCATGAAAGGTTTCTCGAGAATTAGGGTTACTACTGTTTATTTTAACCTTATTTTCTCGTGGTTGAACAGAGTAGCTTGTAGCTATCCGTACAAAAACATAACAATTAAGATTGATGAGGCGAGCGATGCTCCTCATTACTTGGCCTTTGTCATAAGGTTTCAACAAGGCAAAAATGATATCACTGCCGTTCAGCTTTGCGAGGTAACCATTTCAACCTTATCAAATAAGGCCTAAACTATTTAATCTTCAACTTAACTTGTTAAAATTTTGAGCTATTTGTAAAATTTGCAGACGAAGAACTTCGTGTGCAAGCTACTAGATCGGAGCTACGGTACCGTGTGGACGACGGCGTCGCCGCCGAGGGGACCGTTGTCGTTGCGAATGTTGCTAACGAACGAGGACGGAGACGAGCAGTGGATCGTCCCCATTAACGATATTCCTCGTGATTGGAAGGCTGGAGATATCTATGATACTGGAGTTCAAGTTAATTAAATTCATCGTCTAAATNTTTTTTTTAATTTTAATTTTTATTAATTTATTATTATTATTTTTTTAACTATTTTTATAATTATTTAATTGGGTGTATGTAATTTTTGAAGTGTATAATAAATTAAATATTTGTGTTCTTCGAGTATAAGTGTATAATGAATCGTCAATTATATCATATTCAATTATTCACCACATACGTAAAATTGATAATATTATTCTTTTTATTTTTTTTATTCCATTTTTCACGTAAACACAAGATAAAAGGAACATTAAAAATGTCTATATAAAAATTAAAGTTAAGGAATTTATTAAATATTTTTAAACTTTCAAGGTTATGTTAGACACGAAATTGAAAGTTTAGAGACTTATTAAACACTTCTTAAAATTCATAGACCAAATAGATATGAACTTTTATGTTTATCTGTTGGTCTTTTATGTTGATCGGTTGGTTAATTGATTTTTTCCTAATTTTTTTTAAACTAAAAATAAGAGTAGTTTATGTGTGAGATCTCACTATGGAGGGAAACTAAACCTTCCTTATAATAGTGTGGAAACCTCCCCTAACAAACACGTTTTAAAATTGTGGAGCTGATGTCAACAAGTAATAAGTCAAAGCATATAATATCTGATTGTGAAGTTGATGTCAACAAGTAATAGGTCAAAGCGGATAATATCTATATCTGATAGTGATAGATTTGGGCTAACGAAGACTTTGAGAATAAGAGTGATTAAGGTAGTTAATAATTTACATTTAAACCTAATTAAATTAAATGAAAGTCCATGGTGAAAATTTAGGTTGGGTTTTTTTATCTATTAAAAAAAAAAAAAAAAAAAAAAAAGTCAGATTTTGAAAGGAAATATAAGTGAGAAAATAACAAAATTTGACTTTTGACTTTTGACTTTGGTGTGGCATAAAACCAGATCTACAAGAAACTTCTTATTCAAAGAATTTTATATATATATATATATATATATATATACTCAGACTTATCTATCTAAAGGCTTGGTTCAATTGAAAAGGAGAAGACAGTTGTAACGCAGAAAAAAAAAAAAAAAAAAAAAAAAAAAAAAAAAAAAA